>NC_090652.1:92927643-92995143 GCF_040937935.1 Hyperolius riggenbachi | reverse complement strand
TAGAGATATAGAGATATAGAGATAGAGATATAGAGATATAGAGATATAGAGATATAGAGATATAGAGATAGAGATATAGAGATAGAGAGATAGAGATATAGAGATAGAGAGATAGAGATAGAGATATAGAGATATAGAGATATAGAGATATAGAGATATAGAGATAGAGATATAGAGATATAGAGATAGAGATATAGAGATAGAGATATAGAGATAGAGATATAGAGATAGAGATATAGAGATAGAGATATAGAGATATAGAGATATAGAGATATAGAGATATAGAGATATAGAGATAGAGATATAGAGATATAGAGATATAGAGATATAGAGATATAGAGATAGAGATATAGAGATAGAGATGATAGAGATATAGAGATAGAGATATAGAAGATATAGAGATATAGAGATATAGAGATATAGAGATATAGAGATAGAGATATAGAGATATAGAGATATAGAGATATAGAGATATAGAGATAGAGATATAGAGAGATAGAGATATAGAGATATAGAGATATAGAGATAGAGATATAGAGATAGAGATATAGAGATAGAGATATAGAGATAGAGATATAGAGATAGAGATATAGAGATATAGAGATATAGAGATATAGAGATATAGAGATTAGAAGATATAGAGATATAGAGATATAGAGATATAGAGATATAGAGATATAGAGATAGAGATATAGAGATAGAGATATAGAGATATAGAGATATAGAGATATAGAGATATAGAGATAGAGATATAGAGATATAGAGATATAGAGATATAGAGATATAGAGATATAGAGATAGAGATATAGAGATAGAGATATAGAGATAGAGATATAGAGATATAGAGATAGAGATATAGAGATATAGAGATAGAGATATAGAGATATAGAGATATAGAGATATAGAGATATAGAGATAGAGATATAGAGATATAGAGATATAGAGATATAGAGATATAGAGATAGAGATATAGAGATAGAGAGATAGAGATATAGAGATAGAGATATAGAGATAGAGATATAGAGATAGAGATATAGAGATAGAGATATAGAGATAGAGAGATAGAGATATAGAGATAGAGATATAGAGATAGAGATATAGAGATAGAGATATAGAGATAGAGATATAGAGATAGAGATATAGAGATAGAGATATAGAGATAGAGATATAGAGATATAGAGATAGAGATATAGAGATAGAGATATAGAGATAGAGATATAGAGATAGAGATATAGAGATAGAGATATAGAGATAGAGATATAGAGATAGAGAGATAGAGATATAGAGATATAGAGATATAGAGATATAGAGATATAGAGATATAGAGATAGAGATATAGAGATAGAGATATAGAGATAGAGATATAGAGATATAGAGATATAGAGATATAGAGATAGAGATATAGAGATATAGAGATATAGAGATATAGAGATATAGAGATAGAGATATAGAGATATAGAGATATAGAGATATAGAGATATAGAGATAGAGATATAGAGATAGAGAGATAGAGATATAGAGATAGAGATATAGAGATAGAGATATAGAGATAGAGATATAGAGATAGAGATATAGAGATAGAGAGATAGAGATATAGAGATAGAGATATAGAGATAGAGATATAGAGATAGAGATATAGAGATAGAGATATAGAGATAGAGATATAGAGATAGAGATATAGAGATAGAGATATAGTAGAGAGATAGAGATATAGAGATAGAGATATAGAGATAGAGATATAGAGATAGCGATATAGAGATAGAGATATAGAGATAGAGATATAGAGATAGAGATATAGAGATAGAGATATAGAGATAGAGAGATAGAGATATAGAGATAGAGATATAGAGATAGAGATATAGAGATAGAGATATAGAGATAGAGATATAGAGATAGAGATATAGAGATAGAGATATAGAGATAGAGATATAGAGATATAGAGATATAGAGATATAGAGATATAGAGATAGAGATATAGAGATAGAGATATAGAGATAGAGATATAGAGATAGAGATATAGAGATATAGAGATATAGAGATATAGAGATATAGAGATAGAGATATAGAGATAAGAGATATAGAGATATAGAGATATAGAGATATAGAGATAGAGATATAGAGATAGAGATATAGAGATATAGAGATATAGAGATATAGAGATATAGAGATAGAGATATAGAGATATAGAGATATAGAGATATAGAGATATAGAGATATAGAGATAGAGATATAGAGATAGAGATATAGAGATAGAGATATAGAGATATAGAGATATAGAGATATAGAGATATAGAGATAGAGATATAGAGATAGAGATATAGAGATATAGAGATATAGAGATAGAGATATAGAGATATAGAGATATAGAGATTAGAGATATAGAGATAGAGATATAGAGATAGAGAGATAGAGATATAGAGATAGAGATATAGAGATAGAGATATAGAGATAGAGATATAGAGATAGAGATATAGAGATAGAGAGATAGAGATATAGAGATAGAGATATAGAGATAGAGATATAGAGATAGAGATATAGAGATAGAGATATAGAGATAGAGATATAGAGATAGAGATATAGAGATAGAGATATAGAGATATAGAGATAGAGATATAGAGATAAGAATATAGAGATAGAGATATAGAGATAGAGATATAGAGATAGAGATATAGAGATAGAGATATAGAGATAGAGAGATAGAGATATAGAGATATAGAGATATAGAGATATAGAGATATAGAGATATAGAGATAGAGATATAGAGATAGAGATATAGAGAGATATAGAGATATAGAGATATAGAGATATAGAGATAGAGATATAGAGATATAGAGATATAGAGATATAGAGATATAGAGATAGAGATATAGAGATATAGAGATATAGAGATATAGAGATATAGAGATAGAGATATAGAGATAGAGAGATAGAGATATAGAGATAGAGATATAGAGATAGAGATATAGAGATAGAGATATAGAGATAGAGATATAGAGATAGAGAGATAGAGATATAGAGATAGAGATATAGAGATAGAGATATAGAGATAGAGATATAGAGATAGAGATATAGAGATAGAGATATAGAGATAGAGATATAGAGATAGAGATATAGAGATAGAGATATAGAGATATAGAGATAGAGATATAGAGATAGAGATATAGAGATAGAGATATAGAGAGATATAGAGATAGAGATATAGAGATAGAGATATAGAGATAGAGATATAGAGATAGAGAGATAGAGATATAGAGATAGAGATATAGAGATAGAGATAGAGATAGAGATATAGAGATAGAGATATAGAGATAGAGATATAGAGATAGAGATATAGAGATAGAGATATAGAGATAGAGATATAGAGATAGAGATATAGAGATAGAGATATAGAGATATAGAGATATAGAGATATAGAGATATAGAGATAGAGATATAGAGATATAGAGATATAGAGATATAGAGATATAGAGATAGAGATATAGAGATAGAGAGATAGAGATATAGAGATAGAGATATAGAGATAGAGATATAGAGATAGAGATATAGAGATAGAGATATAGAGATAGAGATAGAGATAGAGATATAGAGATAGAGAGATAGAGATAGAGAGATAGAGATAGAGAGATAGAGATAGAGAGATAGAGATAGAGATAGAGAGATAGAGATAGAGAGATAGAGATATAGAGATAGAGATAGAGAGATAGAGAGATAGAGATAGAGATATAGAGATAGAGATAGAGAGATAGAGATATAGAGATAGAGAGATAGAGAGATAGAGATATAGAGATAGAGATATAGAGATAGAGATATAGAGATAGAGATATAGAGATAGAGATATAGAGATAGAGATAGAGATATAGAGATAGAGATATAGAGATAGAGATATAGAGATAGAGATATAGAGATAGAGATATAGAGATAGAGATAGAGATAGAGATATAGAGATAGAGAGATAGAGATATAGAGATAGAGATATAGAGATAGAGATATAGAGATAGAGATATAGAGATAGAGATATAGAGATAGAGATATAGAGATAGAGAGATAGAGATAGAGAGATAGAGATAGAGAGATAGAGATAGAGAGATAGAGATAGAGAGATAGAGATAGAGAGATAGAGATAGAGAGATAGAGAGATAGAGAGATAGAGATAGAGAGATAGAGAGATAGAGAGATTGAGAGATAGAGATAGAGAGATAGAGATAGAGAGATAGAGATATAGAGATAGAGATATAGAGATAGAGATATAGAGATAGAGATATAGAGATAGAGATATAGAGATATAGAGATATAGAGATAGAGAGATAGAGATATAGAGATATAGAGATATAGAGATAGAGATATAGAGATAGAGAGATAGAGATAGAGATAGAGATATAGAGATAGAGATATAGAGATAGAGATATAGAGATAGAGATATAGAGATAGAGATATAGAGATAGAGATATAGAGATATAGAGATATAGAGATATAGAGATAGAGATATAGAGATATAGAGATATAGAGATATAGAGATAGAGATATAGAGATAGAGATATAGAGATAGAGAGATAGAGATATAGAGATAGAGATATAGAGATAGAGATATAGAGATAGAGATATAGAGATAGAGATATAGAGATAGAGATATAGAGATAGAGATATAGAGATAGAGATATAGAGATAGAGATATAGAGATAGAGATATAGAGATAGAGATATAGAGATAAGAGATAGAGATAGAGAGATAGAGATAGAGAGATAGAGATAGAGAGATAGAGATAGAGAGATAGAGATAGAGAGATAGAGATAGAGAGAAGAATAGAGAGATAGAGAGATAGAGATAGAGAGATAGAGAGATAGAGAGATAGAGATAGAGAGATAGAGAGATAGAGATATAGAGATAGAGATATAGAGATAGAGATATAGAGATAGATAGAGATATAGAGATAGAGATATAGAGATAGAGATATAGAGATAGAGATATAGAGATAGAGATATAGAGATAGAGATATAGAGATAGAGATATAGAGATAGAGAGATAGAGAGATAGAGATATAGAGATAGAGATAAGAGATAGAGATATAGAGATAGAGATATAGAGATAGAGATATAGAGATAGAGATATAGAGATAGAGATATAGAGATAGAGATATAGAGATAGAGATATAGAGATAGAGATATAGAGATAGAGATATAGAGATAGAGATATAGAGATATAGAGATATAGAGATATAGAGATATAGAGATATAGAGATATAGAGATATAGAGATATAGAGATATAGAGATAGAGAGATAGAGATAGAGATAGAGATAGAGATATAGAGATATAGAGATATAGAGATATAGAGATATAGAGATATAGAGATAGAGATATAGAGATAGAGATATAGAGATAGAGATATAGAGATAGAGATATAGAGATATAGAGATATAGAGATATAGAGATATAGAGATAGAGATATAGAGATATAGAGATATAGAGATATAGAGATATAGAGATATAGAGATAGAGATATAGAGATAGAGATATAGAGATATAGAGATATAGAGATATAGAGATATAGAGATAGAGATATAGAGATATAGAGATATAGAGATATAGAGATATAGAGATAGAGATATAGAGATAGAGATAGAGATATAGAGATAGAGATATAGAGATAGAGATATAGAGATAGAGATATAGAGATAGAGATATAGAGATAGAGATATAGAGATATAGAGATAGAGATATAGAGATAGAGAGATAGAGATATAGAGATAGAGATATAGAGATAGAGATATAGATAGATATAGAGATAGAGATATAGAGATAGAGATATAGAGATAGAGATATAGAGATAGAGATATAGAGATAGAGATATAGAGATAGAGATATAGAGATATAGAGATATAGAGATATAGAGATATAGAGATAGAGATATAGAGATATAGAGATATAGAGATATAGAGATATAGAGATAGAGATATAGAGATAGAGAGATAGAGATAGAGATATAGAGATAGAGATATAGATAGAGATATAGAGATAGAGATATAGAGATAGAGATATAGAGATAGAGATATAGAGATAGAGATATAGAGATATAGAGATATAGAGATATAGAGATATAGAGATATAGAGATAGAGATATAGAGATAGAGATATAGAGATAGAGATATAGAGATAGAGATATAGAGATAGAGATATAGAGATATAGAGATATAGAGATATAGAGATAGAGATATAGAGATATAGAGATATAGAGATATAGAGATATAGAGATAGAGATATAGAGATAAGATATAGAGATATAGAGATAGAGATATAGATAGAGATATAGAGATAGAGATATAGAGATAGAGATATAGAGATAGAGATATAGAGATAGAGATATAGAGATAGAGATATAGAGATAGAGAGATAGAGATATAGAGATAGAGATATAGAGATAGAGATATAGAGATAGAGATATAGAGATATAGAGATATAGAGATATAGAGATATAGAGATATAGAGATATAGAGATATAGAGATATAGAGATATAGAGATAGAGATATAGAGATAGAGATATAGATAGAGATATAGAGATAGAGATATAGAGATATAGAGATATAGAGATATAGAGATAGAGATATAGAGAATAGAGATATAGAGATATAGAGATATAGAGATAGAGATATAGAGATAGAGATATAGAGATAGAGATATAGAGATATAGAGATATAGAGATAGAGATAGAGATATAGAGATATAGAGATATAGAGATATAGAGATATAGAGATAGAGATAGAGATATAGAGATAGAGATATAGAGATAGAGATATAGAGATATAGAGATATAGAGATATAGAGATAGAGATAGAGATATAGAGATATAGAGATATAGAGATATAGAGATATAGAGATAGAGATATAGAGATAGAGAGATAGAGATATAGAGATAGAGATATAGAGAGATAGAGATATAGAGATAGAGATATAGAGATAGAGATATAGAGATAGAGATATAGAGATAGAGATATAGAGATAGAGAGATAGAGATAGAGATATAGAGATATAGAGATATAGAGATATAGAGATATAGAGATATAGAGATATAGATATAGAGATATAGAGATATAGAGATTAGAGATATAGAGATAGAGATATAGAGATAGAGAGATAGAGATAGAGATATAGAGATATAGAGATATAGAGATATAGAGATATAGAGATAGAGATATAGAGATATAGAGATATAGAGATATAGAGATATAGAGATAGAGATATAGAGATAGAGATATAGAGATAGAGATATAGAGATAGAGATATAGAGATATAGAGATAGAGATATAGAGATAGAGATATAGAGATATAGAGATATAGAGATATAGAGATATAGAGATAGAGATATAGAGATAGAGATAGAGATATAGAGATATAGAGATATAGAGATATAGAGATATAGAGATAGAGATATAGAGATATAGAGATATAGAGATATAGAGATATAGATATAGAGATAGAGAGATAGAGATATAGAGATATAGATATAGAGATATAGAGATATAGAGATAGAGATATAGAGATATAGAGATATAGAGATATAGAGATATAGAGATAGAGATATAGAGATAGAGATAGAGATATAGAGATATAGAGATATAGAGATATAGAGATATAGAGATAGAGATATAGAGATATAGAGATATAGAGATATAGAGATATAGAGATAGAGAGATAGAGATATAGAGATAGAGATTAGAGATAGAGATATAGAGATAGAGATATAGAGATAGAGATATAGAGATAGAGATATAGAGATAGAGAGATAGAGATATAGAGATAGAGATAGAGATAGAGATAGAGATAGATAGATATTAGAGATAGAGATATAGAGATAGAGATATAGAGATAGAGATATAGAGATAGAGATATAGAGATATAGAGATATAGAGATATAGAGATATAGAGATAGAGATTATAGAGATATAGAGATATAGAGATATAGAGATATAGAGATAGAGATATAGAGATAGAGAGATAGAGATAGAGATATAGAGATAGAGATATAGAGATAGAGATATAGAGATAGAGATATAGAGATAGAGATTAGAGATAGAGATATAGAGATATAGAGATATAGAGATATAGAGATATAGAGATAGAGATATAGAGATAGAGATATAGAGATAGAGATATAGAGATAGAGATATAGAGATAGAGATATAGAGATATAGAGATATAGAGATATAGAGATAGAGATATAGAGATATAGAGATATAGAGATATAGAGATATAGAGATAGAGATATAGAGATAGAGATATAGAGATAGAGATATAGAGATATAGAGATATAGAGATATAGAGATAGAGAGATAGAGATATAGAGATAGAGATATAGAGATATAGAGATATAGAGATATAGAGATATAGAGATAGAGATAGAGATATAGAGATATAGAGATATAGAGATATAGAGATATAGAGATAGAGATATAGAGATAGAGAGATATAGAGATATAGAGATAGAGATATAGAGATAGAGATATAGAGATAGAGATATAGAGATAGAGATATAGAGATAGAGATATAGAGATAGAGAGATAGAGATATAGAGATAGAGATATAGAGATAGAGATATAGAGATAGAGATATAGAGATAGAGATATAGAGATAGAGATATAGAGATAGAGATATAGAGATAGAGATATAGAGATAGAGATATAGAGATAGAGATATAGAGATATAGAGATATAGAGATATAGAGATATAGAGATAGAGATATAGAGATATAGAGATATAGAGATATAGAGATATAGAGATAGAGATAGAGATATAGAGATAGAGAGATAGAGATATAGAGATATAGAGATATAGAGATATAGAGATATAGAGATAGAGATATAGAGATATAGAGATATAGAGATATAGAGATATAGAGATATAGAGATAGAGATATAGAGATAGAGAGATAGAGATATAGAGATAGAGATATAGAGATAGAGATATAGAGATAGAGATATAGAGATAGAGATATAGAGATAGAGATATAGAGATAGAGATATAGAGATAGAGATATAGAGATAGAGATATAGAGATAGAGATATAGAGATAGAGATATAGAGATAGAGATATAGAGATAGAGATATAGAGATAGAGATATAGAGATATAGAGATAGAGATAGAGAGATAGAGAGATAGAGATAGAGAGATAGAGATAGAGAGATAGAGATAGAGAGATAGAGATAGAGAGATAGAGATAGAGAGATAGAGAGATAGAGATAGAGAGATAGAGAGATAGAGATAGAGAGATAGAGATAGAGAGATAGAGATAGATAGAGATAGATAGAGATAGATAGAGATAGAGATATAGAGATAGAGAGATAGAGATAGAGATAGAGATAGATATAGAGATAGATATAGAGATAGATAGATAGAGATAGATAGATAGAGATAGATAGATAGAGATAGATAGATAGAGATAGATAGATAGAGATAGATAGAGATAGAGATAGATAGATATAGATAGATAGATATAGATATAGATATAGATATAGATATAGATATAGATATAGATAGAGATAGATAGATAGAGATAGATAGATAGAGATAGATAGATAGAGATAGATAGATAGAGATAGATAGATAGAGATAGATAGATAGAGATAGATAGATAGAGATAGATAGAGATAGAGATAGATAGATATAGATAGATAGATATAGATATAGATATAGATATAGATATAGATATAGATAGAGATAGATAGAGATAGATAGATAGAGATAGATAGATAGAGATAGATAGATAGAGATAGATAGATAGAGATAGATAGATAGAGATAGATAGATAGAGATAGATAGAGATAGATAGAGATAGATAGAGATAGAGATATAGAGATAGAGATATAGAGATAGAGATAGAGATAGATATAGAGATAGATATAGAGATAGATAGATAGAGATAGATAGATAGAGATAGATAGATAGAGATAGATAGATAGAGATAGATAGATAGAGATAGATAGAGATAGAGATAGATAGATATAGATAGATAGATATAGATATAGATATAGATATAGATATAGATATAGATAGAGATAGAGATAGAGATAGAGATAGAGATAGAGATAGAGATAGAGATAGATAGATAGAGATAGATAGATAGAGATAGATAGATAGAGATAGATAGATAGAGATAGATAGATAGAGATAGATAGATAGAGATAGATAGATAGAGATAGATAGATAGAGATAGATAGATAGAGATAGATAGATAGAGATAGATAGATAGAGATAGATAGAGATAGATAGAGATAGATAGAGATAGATAGAGATAGATAGAGATAGATAGAGATAGATAGAGATAGATAGAGATAGATAGAGATAGATAGAGATATAGATAGAGATATAGATAGAGATATAGATAGAGATATAGATAGAGATATAGATAGAGATATAGATAGAGATAGATATAGATAGAGATAGATAGAGATAGATATAGATAGAGATAGATATAGATATAGATATAGATATAGATATAGATATAGATATAGATATAGATATAGATAGATATAGATCTAGATAGATATAGATCTAGATAGATATATATAGATATATAATAATCTTGTCACTAACTGTCCCTCAAAGGAGCTCACAATCTAATCCCTACCATTGCCATATGTCTATATTATGTAGTGTAAGTACTGTAGTCTAGGGCCAATTTTTTAGGGGGAGCCAATTAACTTATCTGTATGTTTTTGGAATGTGGGAGGAAACCGGAGTGCCTGGAGGAAACCAACGCAGACACGGAGAGAACATACAAACTCTTTGCAGATAGTACCCTGGCTGGGATTTGAACCAGGGACCCAGCGCTGCAAGGCGAGAGAGCTAACCACTACGCCACCACGCTGCCGGATCGCCTCTTCCGCGTGCCCGCCGCGTCCCCGCCGGCATCAATACCCACTCGATTCCCGCTCGTCCCCGCGCCGCTTATCTTCCGCTCGATTCCCTGGCATTGTCCCCTAGCGGGGAGCAAGCAGGGAATCGGCAGAAGCAAGATCCGTCCTGTCGGATCTTATCAATCTCGATTGATAAGGAGCATCGCGGGCGCATCTACGCGTGTAGATGCGGCTTTAGATGTGTACATGTTTTGTTATATTGTTTGTTATACTGCCTCTGCTCGCTCTTAATCTGTCTTTTTAACATTTTATTTAATTGCCACAGCTTAGATGAGCTTCCAGGAGATGTTAAACATGCATCCTTAGATTATTTCTCTACTAGCTACTTTGTATCTTTAAACAGGAATGGAAGAGGTTAAATTGCCGAAGGGAGGCAGGGGAAACTTCTTTTGTTCTGTTCTCTGTTCCATTCCAAAAACATACAGATAAGTTAATTGGCTCCCCCTAAAAAATTGGCCCTAGACTACAGTACTTACACTACATAATATAGACATATGGCAATAGTAGGGATTAGATTGTGAGCTCCTTTGAGGGACAGTTAGTGACAAGACAATCAGGGCCGGCCCGCCCATGAGGCGGGGTGAAACCTTTGCCTCAGGCGGCACTTCTGGGGGGAGGGACACCCGCCCCGTGGGTGTGGGGGGGGGCGCCCGAGCTGGAGGGGATAGCGGGCAGGAAGGGGGTATTGGGCCTAGTGGTGGGGAGGGGGGTCGGACCCCCCCCTCCCTCGCCTGGGTCCCCGTCCTTAGCTCCCCTCCTGCTTTAAAGAGTTACGTTGCTGGCTGCATGGTAAGAGGCAACCGGCGGGGATCACTCACCTCTTCCTCGTTCCAGCGTGCGCTCCACTGACGTCACTTCCTGCTACGCTAGGCCCAATACCCCCATCCTGCCCACTAACCCCTCCAGCTCGGGCGGCCCCCCCACACCCACGGGGGGGGGGTGTCGGCGATTTCTTCAAAATTGCCTCAGGCGGCAAAAAGTCTAGGGCCGGGCCTGAAGACAATATATGTATATACACTGTACAGCGCTACGTAATATGTCGGCGCTATATAAATACATAATAATAATAATTTTCTCTCTTCACTCCCTGGGGGTAGAAAAGCAGAACCTGCCAGAGAAGGCTTTACATCCTATCACAATGCATCATCCCGACTTGCAGGAGATGGGGGCTGTTTCTATTGGCTTCTGCTCCTGTCAGTCATAGGTAATCCTCTCTCCTTCTGTAAGTCTCACACTGATACTGACAGAAGAGAACTGCTGATAATGGAACAGTGTTTTACACGCATGCTTTAACCATGGTGAATTGACATTGACTGACATTTGTTGAGGTGTTTACCGCACAAGTCGGCAATTTACCTCACTTCTCGGTAATTTCAGCTTTGCATGCAGTAACAGCCTTGGTGGATTGACACTTTCCTAAGTGATCGGTAAAATCAGCTGTTTTTAGCATTACCGAATGCGGTACTGCTTGGTGAGTTGACGCCATGGAGACTGCAGATAGAAATGATGTAAACGATGCTGCAGATTAGATGCATCTAGTTGCACATTGTCTAGCGGCCTGCAATTTCCAAAGTTATTTTCATGAACTTGGAAAATTTGCATCTTTTCTATCCTCTGTCAGTAGATGAAAATCCATATTATTGCACTATTTATCAGAGATTTGTTTCTAGGAAGGTAGATGTGATCCTATTAGAAACAGGTTAATTTTATTTTATTCCTTAAATTTGTGATGTTTCTAAGGGTAGCAATATATAGGCTAACTTTTCATACCATTTATCAATGTACAACAAAGTTTATAAAACCCATATCTCTTTATTCAGTTAATGGAAAAGTATAAATCTATTTTTTTTCCTCCCTAAGATGGTAATTTTGTAAAATATTATCAAACATTCCATTGGCTTTAGCGTAAAAACAAATTTACACCTATAGTGCTAGTAGAAGTTCTACTACTGGCCTGTACAGAGCCAGTTGTAGACATGCTCGTTGTGTACCCATGACATAACTGTTTCTTTTTATGATGTCCCTGCTGTTTGCTTTCCTGATTTGCTCAGTTTTTGTTGCGTTTTGCTTTTCCATGTGTGGCATTTATTTTTGTTTTTTTTTCTGTTTTTTCCTTTTCTATGGTGTATCCCCAATACTGATCGTCGCGGGCCTTCTGCTGTACCCACGCTACACATCTTTTCACTGGTTTCCACTGGCATCCTGTGTGTGGGTGGGGTGACTTTTTTTTTTTTTCTTTAATATTGCCACTTTTGTGGAATATGGATTGGTTGGTGGGCCCCTGCCAATGGGGCCTTCTTTAAATGAGGTAGCTTGAAGCTATCCAGACCTGCCAGGCCAGGCTTGAGTGACTCGTCCCCAGTGAAGGAGATGAGAGACCTTTCGAACGCCTTTCGCTCGCGCAGCATCAGCGTGTCAGAGCGTGCTGCCTACAGGTAGAGGCCAGAAAGTGTGTGTCCTTTGCACTCAGTAGAAGGGGGAGGAGGATGCATGCCAGGGACGACTTGCATGGCCAACCTAGGCACCCATTCTGTAACCCTTCTAGATGTTCATAAGCCATTGAAGGGGCCCCTAACCCAAAAAGTGCACGCATTGTGCTGAAACATCTAAAACCACTGCAAGATTAACTATAAATGGTTTTAACACGCACTAGAGAAGATTGCAGTCAGATCCTCTAACGTTAGAAGATTCCAAACTATGGGTCTGAGATAGCTTCACCCACCCTCCTTAAATTTTCCTTTTGTGATCTTATACGGACTTAGCGTTACTGATGTTGGGCTCAGACTGCACTCTTCTCTTGTAAAAAACTATTGTAGCCTCAAGTCACCGTATGGTTTGAGCATGGCAGAATCACGTCTTGACAATTAAAAGTAACACTGAAGCGAACTACAAAAAAAGAAAAAAAAATCTTGCCTATGGAGAGGGGAGGCTGTGCATCTCATAGAACCCCTGTTGCAGGTATTGACCAACTGGTTGATTGCGCCTCCGGGGATCCTTGGAAGGCTTTGGAAGCACTCCTGTTCCCTAGCGCTTCTGAAGACCAGGTGGCTCTGTACTGTGCGTGCCTTCTGAGTGCTCCCAGAGGTGGCAAATTTGAACTGGGACAGTGCTGGAATGGGGGATACCGAGAGAGGTCAGGGATGACTCTGAGATCTGGTGCTTTCCCTCTCCATAGGAGAGTATCTAACTTTTTTTTTGTTCAGTATGCTTCAGTATTGCTTAAATACAGGTCTGCCGATCATGACTTTAGTTCCTACGTTATAACCAGGAGTTTTAAACCGTGCCTAGGAAGATTGTTGAGGATAGCTGATCACTCTACTTGCAGTAAGGCCTTCGTTAATAGCATTTCAGCTTGGTGGCCCCACCACCTGAAGGGTGATTGATCCATGTAGGTTGAGCCTTTATATATATATATATATATATATATATATATATATATATATATATATATATATATATATATATATATATATATATATATCAAGTATGAGGGCTTTTTCCTCCCCTAGTCTTGGTGATCAACCTACAAACAAAGACAAGCAGAATGTGTATAAGTACATGTTAACAATAGTAGAGAAAAGTCTCCAGATGATTACTAGGCCCTATTCTGTTTGAGTCCATCTCCTCTTTACTATACAGCAGCACAACTAGGCTTTTCTTGAACTCCTAACCCTTCAGAATTACCTTTTAATACACTCTTGATAAGCACATGTGCAGTTACTGGCTTCTTGATGACATTTTTGTGGCATTTAGTGTTGCTGCTCCTATTGGTTCAGTGTTGTGGATGATGCAGCATCCTCCTGGTTTGCAAGGGATAAGAAGTCATGATCCAGCAGACCTGCTGTAGAGATTTCTTGTCCTCTTAACACTCCTTGCTTTTCTGCTCAGTCGAATGCAGCCATCAGTGACCAGCAGTAGCCTGAGTGCAGCTGCTCCTGAAGAAGGCCAGGCCACTGACGAAAGCTTGAGAAATCTTCATCTGGAGCTAACCGAGATCTGTCTGGATATGATGGCTAGATATGTCTTCACCAACTTTACAGCTGTTCCTAAAAGGTGAGTTTCGTGAAACCTGTCTCGCTTACCATTACCTTTGTTTAAGATATCCCATTTTCGTGTTTGGCTGTGTGTTTCATTTCCTACTCTATACAACCAAATTATTCTGTTCCATGCACTGGGGAGGATAGGCCAATCCAAAACAGTCTTTGGGCTCTATTCATAAAAGGTTACCGCAAGTTTTCCGCTCAAAACAGCGGGCATTCATAAAAGCTGTTCCTGCATGAAAATCTACAATCCCCCAGCAGAGCGAGAAATTTCCGCCTTCTCCAGTGTTTTTCTAGATTTATCTAGAAAAAAGTAACAAAATGGCCATTCATAAAGTTTAGAGGAAGCGGTATGTGGACGGGAAATACCGCTTCCTCTGATTTTGCGGATTACATACAAGTGAATGGGACAGACCTCCCAGAGAGAGCAGCGCACGGAGGGACTCTGCCGGCTGAAGTGTTTCCGACATGCCTTCCGACAGCTTACCGCCAGCTTTCAGCGGGAGATCTCCGCTCTATCGCAGCTGGCAAGATTTCTATGAATGACCACCTTTGTGCATGTTGCAGTATTGTGGCTCTATAATATTAACAAGCTGACACATTGCATTCCAGCGGTTCTGGGGGTGTGTTTAGCTATCTGGCACAACAAAGGATGATTTGCATATTCAGCAGTAATGCATTGTGGGCACCTCAAATGCTCACTCCAACCTGAATAATCGCAGATACCTTTTTGTTTTAAGAAGGCAGAATTCTGCTTTACATAGCATTTTAGTAAGAGGGCTTTTTGATCTTTCAGCCCCTTACACATTCTGGCTCAGCATGAGCTTGCAGGGTAATCTGTAAAATATTTAAAGACCAAAGCCAGGCAGATGTGATTTTTTTTTTTTTTTTTTTTTTTTTTTTTTTTTTTTAATGCCCCTTTTAACTTATAAAGTTCTACATTTCAAGGATTCCTGAGTGATCATGGGAAACCACACTTGCTCACTTAAAGGGAACCTAAACCTAAGGATATGGATTTTTCCTTTTAAAATAA
This sequence comes from Hyperolius riggenbachi, assembly GCF_040937935.1. Taxonomy (NCBI): domain Eukaryota; kingdom Metazoa; phylum Chordata; class Amphibia; order Anura; family Hyperoliidae; genus Hyperolius; species Hyperolius riggenbachi. The sequence goes on along the minus strand of NC_090652.1, from coordinate 92,979,164 downwards.
TACCAGTTTCCTGACTCTCCTGCTGATCCTATGTCTCTAAAGGTGGCCATACACTGGTTGATTTGCCATCAGATTCGACCAACAGACAGATCCCTATCTGATCGAATCTGATCAGAGAGGGATCGTATGGCTACCTTTACTGCAAACAGATTGTGAACCGATTTTCAGCCTGAAACCGATCACAATCTGTTGTGGTGGTGCTGCTGCTGCCGCCGCTCCCCCCCACCGCATACATTACCTGCTCCGCCGGCGCGACTCCCGGGTCTCTCTCCGCTCTTCTTCTCCGCTCTGGTCTCCGGCTCCAGCATGCTTCACTTCTTCCTGCCCGGCAGGAAGTTTAAACAGTAGAGCGCCCTCTACTGTTTAAACTTCCTGCCGGGCAGGAATAAGTGAAGGCATGCCGGAGACCAGAGCGGAGACGAGCGGGGGCAGTCGCGCCGGCGGAGCAGGTAATGTATGCGGGCTCTATTGCGTCGGTTGTCGGGCACTCGAACGCCGCTAGCGATGCGCTCTTTACCCGCGGGCGATTGGCGGTAATTTTCCACACGGCGCGATCGACGGGATCGGACGAAATGAATCGAAATTCGGCGTGTAGCGCGAACGATTGGCAGCAGATTCGATCCCAGTGATCGAATCTGCTGTCGAAACGGCGGTAAATCGGGCCAGTGTATGGCCAGCTTAATACTTTTAGCCACAGCCCCTCACAAAGCATACAGATCAGGAGCTCTGACTAAAGTCAGACTGGATTAGCTGCAAAGAGTTAAATATCTGGTATGTAAGCGGCTGACTCAGTCCTGACTCAGACAGGAAGTGACTACAGTGTGACCCTCACTGATAAAAAAAAAAAATCCCCAATCCCGCCCTCTGTACTTCATTGGATAGTATTACAGGCAGAGACGTTGAGTGGTGGAACTCAAGGAAGTAAGTTCCCCGCTCCCCAGTTGTATTTAAGTTTAAATCATCCTCACCGCTGCCCCCCCAGAGACAGGGCTGGGACGTGGAAAACTGATTTGTTTCTGTGTCCAAAGATGCCCGTGTAGAGGGGCATCCATTTTGGCATTGATTTTCACTACCCCTCCGTGTATCCGGGGTCCGTGACAATCCTGCAAATCTGGACTGTCCATTCAGGTTTTTAAAACTGATCACCTGGAATGCAGATTGATACGTTTTGGGTTTTTTTTTGAGTGAAGATGGCTGTTAATTTTAACATTGGTATCCGTAGCTCCGTTTTTGATCCGGGTCAAAAAACTGAGCCACGGATACATTTTTAATACAAGCGTGAACCTACTCTGAGAGGGATATGGCTGTTTCCTTTTAAACAATACCAGTTGCTTGGCAGTCCTGCTGATCTATTTAGCTTCAGTAGTGGCTGAATCACACACCTGAAACAAGCATGCAGCTAATCCAGTCTGACTTCAGTCAGAGCACCTGATCTGCATGCTTTTTTCAGGGGCTGTGGCTAAAAGTATTAGAGACACAGGATCAGCAGGAGAGTCAGGCAACTGGTATTAAAAGGAAAAATCCATATCCTTCTCAGTTTAGGTTCCCTTTAAAGCTGAATTATTGCAAATACCTTCTGTTTTAGGAAGGCAAATTTTAATCACCAAAGTCTTAACTGATAGTTGGTCCCACACCTGCAGCCTTCTGTCAGCAGTATCTAATGGCTAGTGAATGTACTACAGTGGTGTCAGACTTACTGTCACATTGGAAGGCATGAAATGAGGATGGGTTTGGGAAACGCTGCTAAGGATTATTTCACAATTTCTGTGGGCGACAGTCCTCGTGCATCTTAACTCTGTTAGCAGTTGTGTGACCAAGGAGAACCTGGTTTTGTTTTTGTTTTTTTTAGGTAGTGTCCATCAGTAGTGCAGATATGCTTTCTGCTTTTTTTTTTTTTTTTTTTTTTTTTTTTTTTCCATCTTTAAATGAAGGTTTCAAGTGCATTTGTATTCATTTGTAGGTCACCAGTCAGCGAATTCCTACTGGATGGAGGAAGATCAAAAACATGGCTGGTTGGAAATAAGCTGGTGACAGTGACTACTAGTGTGGGGAGGGGAACGCGATTTCTTCTCGGACTGGAAACTGGGGACCCAAAGGATGATGGCACAGAATACCTGTAATTTTTTTGTTTTGTTCTTTTTGTGTGGGCTTTTTATCTTGTGTGAACTTTTTTATATCTTAGTAATCCATCAGTTAAACCTATAATAGTAGGTTGTCACTGGGTGAAGCTGATGAGAACATGGCTTAACCTTCCTAGTGTTCTGATTCTTTCCAATTTTTACCATATTAAAGTGACTCAATGTTTTGCGTGGAGCGAATCAGAATGCTGAGTATAAGCAGCCATTTAAGTTAGCCAGAGAGTGAGCCAGAGAGAGCCATTTAAGTTAGCCAGAAAGTCCCCACCCAAGTCTAAGTAGCCAGCAATATACCCCGATACAGGTTGGAGAGTGCCTTCAGTTATGGGTAGCCAGAGAGTGCCACCCCCCAGTATAGCTAGATAGGTCCCCAAAGTATAGATAGCCACACAGACAACTCCTCCCCCCCCCCCCCCCCGGGTTTAAGTATCCAGAAAGGGCAGCCCCCCCCCCCTTTATAGGTAGCCAGAGAGCCCCCAGTGCACGTAGTAAGAGATCTCCCAACCATACACTCCCCCCTGTCTTCCTTCAGTGTATATATAGCCAGTGGGTGTGTCGTCCACACACACTCCTGTTTGGGTAGCGAGAAAGTGCTCCAAAAGCCAAAGAGCCACAGTGCAGGTGTAAGAATAACTCCTTATAGACATGAGTTATGCTTTCTCCTGAAAAAGAGAATCATAACTAAATTTGATCATCCACCCTAGATGAATGCATGATGTGGTCATTTGAGCCTTAAAGGGAAATGAGCTCCAGGAAAACTTTGTATTTTTCTTTCATATGAGGTCCATAATGGTGTGTGTGTGTGTGTGTGTGTGCTGTTGGGGGGGGGGGGGGGGGGGTTAGAACCCCACCACTTATTTACATGGGGTACACACACACACACACACACCGCAATGCATGCTGGGAGATATAGTCCATGGATGCAAGTACTGACATGTTCTCGCATCCACGCATTACATCTCCAGTCATGCAGTGCACAAGATGCTGCTGGGAACTACAACATTTAGGGGTTGGGCCATAGGAGCAGCACCCCATAGTATTTCTAAGATTCACCCCCAACCTCCGCCCAAATCGGCTAACTTAAGAGCAGCCCTAGGGTGCCACCTTAGGCCATAATTAGAATAATGGCTATAGCGTCATTTAGTGACTAATGTATAAATTACGCCTGTGATAACCTTCAGGTTTTGGTGTGCATTTCTATGATCAGAATGAATGGGTCTCATCAGTGCTTTTGTCTACAGACCAATACCTATCCATCACCCAATACCATGAGAGAACTTTTTGATCAGACTCCATTCTGCAGCAAGACTGATTCTAAACATGCAAAGCACATTTTTTAATATTAAAGAGAAAAATGAAATGTTAAAAATTGTTTTTACGCTTGTGTATGGATGTTGTAAGCTCGTCTGAGGGATTGAAGTGACATACATTGTTCAATGTACCGTAAAGCACTGCATAAAATGTCAGCATTACATAGGTGCAGTGATGTTCGTTTACTTACAGATTGTCTCTTTATTTTTAAAGCATATTTAACATGGGCGGCAAAAACCCATTAAAGATCGAAGTGCAATCAAAGAAGCCAGCCAGTATACCACCGCCACGCTTCAGGGTCCGCTCTATGTCTGGTGAGCTCATCTCAATGGGACAGTGTCTTTTATTCGTGTTATGAGTGTTGGTATAATATACTTACTACTTTGGTGCCTGTGGAGCTTAGTACTTTACAGAAGTAATGAGTAGGTCGGATGGAGAGTGATTGAGAACACAGTTGTTGTGGTAGCACAGGCAAAAAAAACTGTGGTTGAGAATGAGAGCTAAAAAGCAAGTAGGCTGGAGGTGAATTGAAAGGTAAGACGCAGAGATAACACAGGTAGTCTTGTTTGGATTTACGTTGGAAGGGTGGAACTCTGAAGTGGGGTGGTGTCACGGACGGTTGCGTCCTGTAACCGCCCGTGAAGGAAAGCGATCGCACTCGATCGCTCTGCATCGATTGCGCTTCAAATCGATACAATCTGGGTTGAGTGTGTAGGGGCAGCTGCAGTCTCTTCTCACTCAAGAGAGAGAGCACCATCCTTAAAGGCTGGATGGCTCTTTTGATATGCTAATGAGCCTGGGCCCAGAGAGTCCCTGGCTTCCAGCTGTGCTGATGGCCCATCCATCAGGTATAAGGTGACAAACACCATGACAGAACCAATTTAGAGTGAGGAAACTCAGACACTCCGACTCCTTTTCCCAGCAGGGAGCCGACATGTGGCTTGCTGCTGCCAACTTCAAAGAAGCCTTTGCCTGGGAATAACCTCTGTCTCATAGCCATATCTATAACTTCCCAGATCTGTCATATTTCTGGGGTTCCTAAGGTGGCAGCAGTGCCAAACGTGGGGGAAGGGTAGCATGAGCCCCGGTGCTGGTTCTGAGGAAGTTTCAGAACATTCTGAGGTAAGGACTACCAGTTAGGCAGTCTCAAAATGCCCTGATGATACCGCAGGGGTCCCACCCCTCATGTCTGGTATCAGGGCGCTGGGTAAATCGAGACAGACCTGAAAATGTTAATAAATCTGCCCTGACCTGTACGGTTCTGTGAGATAGAGCCCATATATGGGTAGATATGATTTCTAATCCCCAGGACAAGGGGAGGGCTCATCTCATCTTCTAAGGGGGTGTGTGGCTCCCCGCCCTCACTCCCTCCTACTGACTCAGGGGCATAAGACTGGCAGAGGACCAAAGCTCAGCGTCGTCCATTCTGAAACATCTTGAACTCATTTATGCCAGCTTGAGGATATGCTGGCATCCACCTGGTCTGAACTCTGGACTTGATTGAAACCAAGGACTTTACAAGTTTTCCCACAAAAAGGACATCTTTCCAGGAACTAAGTATTTTTCTCCCTTCTTTTATTTTTCATACTGGCTATTACTGTTTTACTAATTGGTGCTTTTCATAATTGTCTGTATATATTAATTATTTATATTGCTGTGAATAAACGACTTTTCCCAAGTCATTCACTGTTTCGCTACCCTGCTTATCAGCACACACAGAAATGATCCCGGGTCTCTGAAGATACGCTACTGTTTGTTTGTTGTTGGCTAGACAGAATATCGTGTGTTTAACCGTTTTATTCGCAGGATTAGTCAGTCAGTTAGTGGGCCCCACGGTCCCATAGTAACCGCGGTGGTGGCAGTTTACTCTGAACCAGTAGGTGACGTTGTAATCACCCGTGTCTCACAGGCTCCCTTCTGAGTTGTCTGCGGCTAATTCTTAACGGTTCCTGCGCATTGACTGCGACCAGAGTTCGCACGATCTGTGCGCTGGCACCGTTTAGAAGGCTAAGTGCGGTCAGCCACTGAGGGCTCATGTGACAGTGTTAGGCAGCGGTGGAGATCTGTGTTGTGCTGAAAGTATCTAAGATAGCGCTATCGCTATCCAGAAACGAACTAATTCGTTGGTGTAGCTGGAAGGCAATATATTTTTTATATATACAGAGAGACTGTGTAGCCAGTACCCCTTCCCCAAAGTTTTATTTTATTTGGCATGGAAATGTCCGGGAACTACCAGAACATGTGCCTAGCAGACCTGGAAAATCTTTGCGAAGAGAGGGGCATTGGCATCCTCCGCAAGACAAAACGGGACCTGATAGCAGACTTGTCCAGATGGGATACCCAGCAACTGCGGGAGCCGGGAGTGTCCGCTGAAGTGGATACCAGCCCATCTGACAATCGAGGGGAACCAGAGACTGAGACTCCTGACCGTACAGAGGTTGTGCATCCTGAGGGCCCTGCATCAACAGTTACGCCGGAGAATGTCAGTGTGGACCCCAATCCCAGAGTTTCTGACAGTGCTCGCCCGGAGCTGGCCAGTACTGGACTGTCCATGGGTGCTGACCCGGTAATGCAGCAGGCATTACAAAAGCTGATGGAGACTGACCTGGACCAGTACCTGCAGTACATGGCGGAGCAAAAGCGAGAGGCACGAGAGGAGCAGGAACGCAAAGCTGCTGCTGCTGAGCGAGAACGGGAGCGCCAACGACAGCATGAGCTAAACATGGCAAAAGTGCAACAGGCCAGCCGGAGTTCACCGCCCAGCCTCCCTGCTGAAGGAGCTGCAGCACCCGTAAGTGCAAAATTTAAATTTGCTAATATTGAAAAAGACACTGACATTGACTTGTTTTTGCGGTCTTTTGAAAAAGCATGCCGTCAGTATCGTCTGTCCCAAGACCAGTGGGCCAGACATCTGACACCTTTGCTGCGCTACAAAGCGCTTGATGCTTTCGCAGAATTGCCTGCGGAAAAGGATAATGATTATGCTGCTATAAAAGACGCTATCATTACGAAGTACCAGCTGACGCCAGAAGCCTATCGGAAAAAGTTCAGGGCCTGGCAGAAAAAGTCTTCTGATTCGTACCGAGATGTGGTCAGCAGCTTGCTCACCACACTCCGGCAGTGGACACTAGGCCTCACCAAAGGGTCGTATGGCGTCCTGGAGGACCTGATAGTCCTGGAACAATTTCTGAACATTTGCCCTGCTGATGTACGACAATTTGTGCTAGAACGCAAGCCGGCTTCAGCAACTGTCGCTGCAGACCTTGCTGAGACTTTTGCAACTACCCGGGTGGCTGATACCCGCAGGACTGTCCCATCCAGCTGGAGGGGAGGTCAGCCCAATACCTCGGCAGACTCTCCTGCCCCGGTGAGCCGTCCGCCACAGAGGCCACCCAGCACAGCTTCTGCACCCAGGTCTGCAGCCCCTGGAGAGGTCACCTGTCACTACTGCCACAAGACGGGACACATGAAGTTCACCTGTCCGGAGCGGAGGCAGGCCACCCCAGCACCTGGACCACCCGCACCTCGCCCGCGGCAGACACCACCCGCCAGCGTACCCCAACCAGGAGCCGCATCCAACCTGATGTTTGCAAAGGGGACAGGGAACTCCCCCATCACCAGCAATCACCAGCTGGTTACTGTGAATGACCAGCTTGTCACTGGTTTCCGTGACACCGGAGCAGATGTCACTCTGGTGCGTGCACACCTTGTCCCCGCAGAGGCCATCCTTCCTGACCAGTACCTCACCCTCACTGGAGTGGGGGGCACTCTTTCGCACATTCCCCAAGCCCGGGTGTCCATCGACTGGGGGGTGGGGGTCCACGAGAAGGTTGTTGGGATCCTGGACCAACTGCCGGTCCCTGTTTTGCTGGGGACCGACTTGGGCACGCTGGTGTCGTACTATGAACCTGCACCAAGCTCTGTGGAATGCCAGGACGGAGACGGACTCTCTGCCCACACCCAGGTACTTTGCACCCAGGGGCAAGAACAGGGGGGAGGTGGGTTGAACGTGCCCAGTTCAAGGGAACCTGTGTTTGATGTACAAACTGTCTGTGATGAAAATGTTCCTGTTACTGTTATTAATGCTTGTAACAATGATGTAGGTGATGCCAATATGTGCCATTCTGAAGGTATACCTGTGCTAGCGGTAACACGCAGCCATACTGCTCAGAACCTGGGCTCAGAACAGGTGGAGGAGGTTCCGGCCTCCTCCCCCTCCTCTGACCACAGGAATGGTACCCTTCAGCCACTAGCCTCATATGCCACGGGCCAGCTGGCTGAGAGTGAGAGTGCTGCATTTGTGCAAGCACTCCAGACTGACCCTAGCCTCGAGGCCCTCAGAAAACAGGCTTCTGAGCCCCTCACAAACGAGGCTACATTCAAGGTATACTGGGAAGGTGGGAAGTTGTACAGTGAGCCTGTACACCCCACCGAAGGTGAAATGGGGATGGGTACCAAGTTGCTTGTGGTACCTAGTGCCTTCCGGGGGCATGTGCTGAAGTCCGCACATGACATTCCCCTGGCCGGGCACTTGGGGATCCACAGGACACTTGATCGTATCCGGGGACATTTCTACTGGCCTCAAATGCGGATAGATGTGACGAACTACTGCCGCTCATGTACCATTTGCCAAAAGGTAAAAAGGGCTGGGAATCCCCGCAAAGCTCCCTTGTGTCCACTGCCAATCATAGGTGAGCCCTTTCACAGAGTGGCGGTCGACATAATTGGACCGTTGCCCACTCCCAGCAGCAGTGGCAAAAGGTACATCCTGACGGTGGTGGATTACGCCACCCGCTATCCTGAGGCCATGGCACTTTCCTCCCTGAGGGCGGACAAGGTAGCCGACGCGCTACTTAACATTTTCTCCCGAGTCGGGTTCCCTGCGGAGATGCTCTCTGACCAGGGAACCCAGTTTATGTCCGGACTCATGGAGGCCCTGTGCAAAAAGATACAGATGACGCACCTTGTCTCCAGTCCCTACCACCCGCAGACCAATGGACTGTGTGAGAGGTTCAACGGGTCGCTGAAGCAAATGCTGACCACGTTTGTTGAGTCGCAAGGTGGGGACTGGGAACGATACCTGCCTCATCTGTTGTTTGCATACAGGGAGGTGCCGCAGGAATCTACCGGGTTCTCCCCGTTCGAGCTCCTGTATGGTAGGAATGTCCGAGGACCCCTACAATTGATGCGGGAGACGTGGGAGGGCAAGGGGGACCCCACAGATGTCTCTGTAGTTGATTACGTTCTCAGGTTCAGGGACAAGATGGAGTCCCTCACAGAAATGGTAACGGAAAACATGGCCCAGGCTCAGGCCAAACAAAAACTCTGGTATGACCGCACTGCTGGAGAGCGGTCATTTGAAGTAGGTGACAAAGTGTATGCCCTTCTTCCAGTGAGGCAGAACAAGCTGCAAGCGGCCTGGGAGGGACCCTACACTATAGTGCAACGGTTAAACCCTCTGACATATCTGGTGAACATGGGAGGCAGGAAACAGAAAAGCTTTCATGTCAACATGCTGAAGGCCCACCATGACAGGACCAAGTATGTGCTGCCAGTGTGCAGCCGGTTAGAGCAGGGAGAGGCAGACCCCCTGTTAGACCTGCTGGCTGACAAACGAGATGTGGACAGCGACCTAAGTGTCAACCCACAACTCTCCTCGTCCCAGCAAGAGCAGTTGCAGGAGGTGCTGGGTCCGTACCAGCACACCTTCTCCGGTGTCCCGGGGCGGACCAGTCGGGCAGTGCATAGGGTAGATACGGGCACCCATCCCCCCATCCGGCAATCCGCTTACCGCGTCTCCCCAGAGGTGCAAGCGGACATGCAGAAAGAGGTGAGGGAGATGCTGGAGCTAGGGGTGGTTCAAAAGTCCTGTAGTGCCTGGGCAGCCCCTGTTGTCCTAGTCCCCAAGAAGGACCAGACAACTCGGTTCTGCGTGGACTACAGGAAGTTGAACGCCATCACCACTACAGATGCCTACCCCATGCCTCGCATCGATGAGTTGTTGGATACGCTGGCATCCGCCAGGTACCTATCAATCATGGATCTGAGCCGGGGGTACTGGCAGATACCACTTGCACCTGACGCGAGGCAGAAGTCGGCCTTCATCACCCCTTTTGGCCTCTTCGAGTTCACGATGATGCCCTTTGGGATGAAGAACGCTCCTGCCACGTTTCAGCGGGCCGTAAACGACCTGCTGGAGGGACTGCAAGGGTTCGCTGTAGCGTACTTGGATGACATTGCGGTGTTCAGCCCCACCTGGGAGGAACACCTCAAACACCTGTCCCAGGTACTAGAGAGGCTGGCCGCAGCCAATCTGACAGTTAAGCCGAGTAAGTGTCAGATTGGTATGACCGAGGTGCAGTACTTAGGTCACCGGGTGGGGGGTAACACCCTGAAACCTGACACGGGAAAGGTGGACGCCATCCTGGCATGGCCTCGGCCTATCACGAAAAAGCAGGTCCAGGCGTTCCTGGGGACCGCCGGCTACTATAGGAAATTTGTTCCAGCCTATAGTACCCTGGCGAAGCCCCTGACCGATGCCACTAGCAAGAAACACCCCAAGGTTGTTAGCTGGACCCCCGCTTGCGAGAACGCCTTCCAAGCGTTGAAGCAGGCACTCGCGAGTGCCCCTGTGCTGCAAGCCCCGGATTTCAGTCGTCGGTTTGTTGTGCAAACCGATGCCTCTGACTACGGTCTCGGCGCAGTCCTCAGCCAGGTGGATGGACAGGGCGATGAACACCCTATCCTCTACCTGAGCCGGAAGCTCCTGCCCCGAGAGGTAGCCTACTCCACCACTGAAAAGGAGTGCCTAGCGATCGTGTGGGCCCTACAGAAACTACAATCGTATCTGTACGGCCGCTCTTTCACGATCATTACCGACCATAACCCCCTCAGTTGGCTAAACCGTACTGCTGGGACCAATGGCAAGCTCCTACGGTGGAGCCTGTCATTGCAACAGTACGACTTTACGATCCAACACAAAGCAGGCAGCCGACACCAAAACGCCGATGGGCTATCCCGTTGCAACGGGGAACTAGATCAGACATCGCAGGTTAGCGGCAACGACACACATCTTGCTGATGCATGTCTATCTGCCTTCTCCCCAGGGGGGGCTGTCACGGACGGTTGCGTCCTGTAACCGCCCGTGAAGGAAAGCGATCGCACTCGATCGCTCTGCATCGATTGCGCTTCAAATCGATACAATCTGGGTTGAGTGTGTAGGGGCAGCTGCAGTCTCTTCTCACTCAAGAGAGAGAGCACCATCCTTAAAGGCTGGATGGCTCTTTTGATATGCTAATGAGCCTGGGCCCAGAGAGTCCCTGGCTTCCAGCTGTGCTGATGGCCCATCCATCAGGTATAAGGTGACAAACACCATGACAGAACCAATTTAGAGTGAGGAAACTCAGACACTCCGACTCCTTTTCCCAGCAGGGAGCCGACATGTGGCTTGCTGCTGCCAACTTCAAAGAAGCCTTTGCCTGGGAATAACCTCTGTCTCATAGCCATATCTATAACTTCCCAGATCTGTCATATTTCTGGGGTTCCTAAGGTGGCAGCAGTGCCAAACGTGGGGGAAGGGTAGCATGAGCCCCGGTGCTGGTTCTGAGGAAGTTTCAGAACATTCTGAGGTAAGGACTACCAGTTAGGCAGTCTCAAAATGCCCTGATGATACCGCAGGGGTCCCACCCCTCATGTCTGGTATCAGGGCGCTGGGTAAATCGAGACAGACCTGAAAATGTTAATAAATCTGCCCTGACCTGTACGGTTCTGTGAGATAGAGCCCATATATGGGTAGATATGATTTCTAATCCCCAGGACAAGGGGAGGGCTCATCTCATCTTCTAAGGGGGTGTGTGGCTCCCCGCCCTCACTCCCTCCTACTGACTCAGGGGCATAAGACTGGCAGAGGACCAAAGCTCAGCGTCCTCCATTCTGAAACATCTTGAACTCATTTATGCCAGCTTGAGGATATGCTGGCATCCACCTGGTCTGAACTCTGGACTTGATTGAAACCAAGGACTTTACAAGTTTTCCCACAAAAAGGACATCTTTCCAGGAACTAAGTATTTTTCTCCCTTCTTTTATTTTTCATACTGGCTATTACTGTTTTACTAATTGGTGCTTTTCATAATTGTCTGTATATATTAATTATTTATATTGCTGTGAATAAACGACTTTTCCCAAGTCATTCACTGTTTCGCTACCCTGCTTATCAGCACACACAGAAATGATCCCGGGTCTCTGAAGATACGCTACTGTTTGTTTGTTGTTGGCTAGACAGAATATCGTGTGTTTAACCGTTTTATTCGCAGGATTAGTCAGTCAGTTAGTGGGCCCCACGGTCCCATAGTAACCGCGGTGGTGGCAGTTTACTCTGAACCAGTAGGTGACGTTGTAATCACCCGTGTCTCACAGGCTCCCTTCTGAGTTGTCTGCGGCTAATTCTTAACGGTTCCTGCGCATTGACTGCGACCAGAGTTCGCACGATCTGTGCGCTGGCACCGTTTAGAAGGCTAAGTGCGGTCAGCCACTGAGGGCTCTTGTGACAGGTGGGAATCCTCCAACAGTGGATAGTGGTGTCTAGGAAAAGCATGTGATAATTTTTTTTTGTTAGGTGATATGTAAGTCTCTGATTTGCTAGTCATGGTCATGTGCTAAAGCAGTATGTGATCACAGCAAATCAGAGCTTTGCAAATCAGCTGATCAAACAGTTCACATTTTTCACCATGAGTTCTCCTAGACGTGACCCTCACTACAGTGGATGGAGGTAGTCTGGGTAGCTGTCTACGAGGCTGATTGTGCAAATTTGAGCTGCGGTAACGGGTTTGTTCTCGCCATAAAATCTGTAGAGGAAAATACTTGCTTCTGAAATTAGATGCTGAATGTCCATGCACATTTGGCTATTTGTCACCCAAAATGATGTTTTATGAACCTTTCCAGTAACACTATAGTAAACATTTGGGTATAGTAAACTACCCTTCCAGGTCCTGGCCAATCTCCATTATAAGTCTGAGAGCAACATCTGGTATAGTAAACTCTAATATAATAAAACATCTGTTATAGTCCCTACGTGATGCTGAAACTGGATGTAGTAAACAGTGGGCGGTGCATGTGTCAGTGTGAAACCCATGGTCAGCTGCTCTCTTCAGGCTGGTTGCAAGTGAGGTGATGCTTGATAACATTTTTAAGACAAGAATGGACCCAGCACTGGATGTACTGTACAAATAAGCAGCCTTGGGGAATATGAGGAAAAATGTGAACATCAATAAGAGGATGCACTGTTGCCACTTCCACTTTGCAGTCACTGATAAAATTGTTGCAGTCATCTCATGGGATTGTATGCACTCCCGGGTGTATCTTCCCTTTTTAGCGATGGCGCTCCTGGTAGCATGTAGAGTGCAGTACAAGCTACTTTCAGTAGTGCAGATCAGAGTAGGCCTACTCGCTGCAAAACTAAAGAGACTGCAGAGGAGGGTGCCAAGTCCAGCCAGCGGAGGAATCGGAACATTATTTATGTGAGTGGCTTATCGCGATTGGCTGCATTTTCAAGAGCGGCTTCATGATTGGCTGAAGTGTGAGCAGAAAGTTTTGCAGGACACGTCATGCAAGTCCCACCCACGGAGGTATCTGAGCCACTCACAGAAAGCGAGAGGTTGCCTCTATTCAGTGACGGCTGCAATTTTTAAGGCGTCCTGGATACTGTACTAATGATTTGTCCAGCCTGGCTATGCAGCCCTAAGGTATACTTAACCTTGCAGTCCACCAAATGGTAGCACAGGCAAAAATGGTAGCACAGGCAAGTGCTTGCACTGTATCTCTCCAATGGGAGAACGAAGGTCCTTTGCAGCAGAGAATGTATCAGTGCATGCTGGGCTATTTTTAGTACCTCTTGTATAGTAAACCAGGCGCACAATCAAAATTGGATGTGTACAGTACCATCAGACAGTAGTAGTTTTCTGTTTATATAGCAGTCTAGGCTGCAGATAAACCTGTTCACATCCTTTATGATAGCCTGCCGTGTGCTCTTTGCTGTGCACTTGGCTTTCGTGTGTGTGTGTGTGTGTGTGTGTGTGTGTGTGTTTTGCCCTGAAGTTGGCAGCACTCAGTATATGTTCTAGGTGGAAGCGGGTGATGAGCTCTGCTAGTCTGTATCTGTTGTGTGGCAATGCAGCTGTATATTTGATCACCTACGTGTCTTTCAGGTGGGCATGCACTGCGGGGTGGAAAAGATGGCAAATCCTCCCCTGGCAGCAGGAGCAAAGGAATCCGCCGACCTCAGGTCAAGAAAGAGAAGGCCACGTTGGCTGATTTTGTACCGGTGATGACCCAGGGCTGGGCAGAAATACTTATACGCAGGCCAACTGGTGAGATGAAATGCATAGGGGAGATCTCACTTGTTATAGAATCTTCAGGGGGAGTAATAGGGTCATAGTGTCCTTATCCTATCTGAAATGGGAAGTTTCTGATATTTGCATTTTTTAGATAAGCTTGTTACTGCAGCTAAAAACAAAGACTTCCCACAATCCTGTTTGTACTGCACAGTTCAGCAAAAGCACACAGACTAGGTAAAAAAAGGGACATTTCTCAACCTATTTTAGGATAAAAGGGGGGAGGGGATACATATATTTTTGGGGCACTAATCATTTTTTTCCTTTTTTGGATGTTACAATCCCCATAAATACATTAGACCCACTCAGGTTGTGAAGTCAATAGACCTGCTCAGGCATGGTAGTGAACACCAGCTGGAAAGCAATGTTACCCCTCCAGTGAATTTTTCTTTCTTCCCTCCAGGTAATACCAGCTGGGTGATGTGCCTGGAGAACCCACTGAGCCCGTTTTCCTCAGATTTCAAGAACATGCCACTTCAGGAGCTGACTTGTGCCCTTATGGCAACTGAGAAGTTTAAGGAACATGTAGACCCAAATGTAGAGAAATCTATGTCTATGCCCGATACTGAAGCTCCATCTACCTCTGCCCAGTGTGATGCCATCTCCCAGCCTGCCCTGCTACAGCGGTCCATCACTGGTAAGTTTTAGTACCACCATTAATAAAATAAGTTCACCAGTGATAAAGAAGATAACGTTCTCTACTCCCCTCCCCCCCCCCCCCCCAACAGGAACTTCTACATTGTTCATGCAGTGTATACACTGTCCATACATCTATCGACTTGGCTGCCAATCAACCATCTGATTGGATAATTATCCAATCAGTGCATACCTGATCGACGATGCAGCCAATTTCGGGCTGAGCATGTCAATCGAACATGCTGCAAGATGGGCAATCGTAGTTCGGTTGTACGGCAGTAGTGACAAGCAACAAAACCCTGGTGCTGTCCCTTCTAAAGCCAAATGAAGACCCCTCCCCCCGGGTGCCCAGTGCAGTATACATTACGTGTCTGCCGTGTTGTCTCAGTCCTCTATCCATACATGTCCACGTATGGTTGCCGGAGTAACATGGGTGCGTGTGTGACGTCAAGCGCCCACATGTATTTGCGCCCCAGAGCTGGTACATGCCTACAGTTGCTTCAGCTGTTGATCTCCAGTGTCAGTAAGTACAAGAGTGAAGTAACTGGCCACAGCTAGGTATGGGCTTATTTTCTCAAATGAGCACTTAAGGGAGGATGTAAAAGGCTGGGTGCAGTATAGACTTGCTCCTCGGAAAACACTTAACTTCTTGCCGACCGCTCCACGCCAATTGCGCAAGCACAGAGCGCTCCCAGCCGCGAGAGCATGATGCGGTAACGCGCCGATGGGCCGTGCATGCAAAATGAAGCATGGTTTGGCCAGGCTTTCTAGCCATACTGTGGGGACAGGAGCCATATAGGGAGATGGCGAGGGACTGAGCGGCCTCAAGGGGGCTTAAGGAAGCCCCAGATAAGTATGGAACCTGAGATGTCTCATCTCAGGTACACTTTAAAGAGAACTCGAGGTGGGGTTCTGACAATGCTATCCGCATACAGAGGCTGGGTCTGCCTATACAGCCCAGCCTCTGTTGCTATCCCAATCCCCCATGAAAGTTGGCTGCATGAAAGCCCACTAGAGGGCGCTCCGGAGGCGTTCTTCTGATCGCCTCCGGCAAGCAGAAGTAACAAGGAAGGCTGCAATGAGCAGCCTTCCTTGTTTGGCTTTCCTCGTCGCCATGGCGACGAGCGGAGTGACGTCATGGACGTCAGCCGACGTCCTGACGTCAGCCGCCTCCGATCCAGCCCTTAGCGCTGGCTGGAACTATTTGTTCCGGCTGCGCAGGGCTCGGGCGGCTGGGGGGACCCTCTTTCGCCGCTGCTCGCGGCGGATCGCCGCAGAGCGGCGGCGATCAGGCAGCACACGCGGCTGGTAAAGTGCCGGCTGCGTGTGCTGCTTTTTATTTTATCAAAATCGGCCCAGCAGGGCCTGAGCGGCACCCTCTGGCGGTAATGGACGAGCTGAGCTCGTCCATACCGCTAAGGTGGTTAAGGATATTTGTTTTGCTAAAATAGACTTTCAGTACAAGTAGGTTTGCTAGCATGTTCATTTATATAGGTCAGTAGGGCTGTACTCTGGCTAACTGTGTATTTACTGGCAGGTGTGCACACAGTAGCCTCGACACGCATTTCCTCTGTCACACAAATCCTGTGTCTCTAGGAAATAGCCAGTTGCTGGCCTGAAACAAGTATGCTAGTCAGGACTTCTTCACAGCCACGGATTAAACAAGTAGTAATGATGACCGCTAGAAAACACGCAGCTTCTCAAAGTATGTTGTAAAACGATTGTTGCATTTGTAAACACACTGCTTCATATAGTGCTCCTGTGCCAAGCTTGACACGCTGCCCACTAAGTACAGCCTTAGTAGTGTGTGATATAAAAAAGTATTTTCTTCAGTTTATAAAGGAACCAGAGGTGAGTGGGATATGGAGGCTGCCATATTTATTTCCTCCAATACCAGTTGCCTGATCTCTTTGGCATCCCTAATGTCTGAATCGCACACCTGAAGGCATGCAGCTCATCCATTATTGACAAACACTCGATCTGCTGCATGCTTGTTCAGGGTCTATGTCTAAAAATATTAGAGGTAGAGGATCAGCAAGACAGCCGGGCAAAGTGCTGTCCTGCTGATCCACTGTGCATAGTGCATTGTTTAAAAGGAAAGAAATATGTCAGCCTCCATATGTCTCTCATCCCGGGTTCCCTTTAAAGTGGATTCGAGATGAACTTTTACTCATTGCATAATTGTGTTCCTTTCCTATTGTTTATAGGGCATTCCTCAAGCCAAATACTTTTTTGTTTTAAAGTGGACCCAAATTAAAAATACAAGATTTCAGAAATAAAATCTACTTCCTAAATTATAATAATAAATAGCAGCCTTTTTTCAGCTGCATGATGACAAATATAAAATATTTTACATTTATTGGAGGAACCCCTCCCTTCCTTTCAAATTGCCGGGAAAAATCCGGCAAACTGGTGGAGTAGGTGGTGTCCGGCAATGGAGGAATTGCTAATGGCTGCCGCCAGTATAACCCTAGTTATGAAAAGAGAAGGGTGAAAAGCATGCACTGAAATGCTCATAGGTTTGAAGGAGTGTTTATTTATCTTTGTATGTGTCAGAGTGGTGCCACTAAATATTTTTTATAAAAAAAGTTTGCTTTGGATCCGCTTTAATACTCCAATTCCCTATAAACTAAACAAGCCACTCCCACAGGTTTTCAGAGAACCAAGGCACTTTTAGACAGTAGCAAGGGCTCATGGGAGCTCAGTCTGGGCAGGAGGAGGGGGAGGTATTACTAGCCAGAGATTTCAGAGGCAGAGGGGAGGAGGAGGGGGGATTAGGTTTTTTGCTTAAGATACAGATAAGCCTGCCTCTGTGTAATGTTTACAAACATGGCTGCTGTCATTGTATCACAGGAAGAAATAATCCTATTCTATTAAAGCTGTGTGCAGCTAGATTTGCTGTGTAAATTATCTAAACTTTAGATAAGATATATAGACAAGTTACTTGTTATAGTTAGTTTTTCATCTCGGATCCGCTTTAAGATTATACTTGTTGCAAGTTCAGCAGGCAAACCGTAAGCATACATTGAGCATAAATGTAAACTTTATTCCAAAGGATTAACAACATATACAGGCACCAGCACCACAATGGATGGAAAGAAGTAAAGGCAGTGAGAGGGTTGACAATGTTACTTCTCTCCATCCATTGTGGCACCTTTGCCTTCATGTTTTTAATCGTTTGGAATAAAGTTTGTTTTAAGCTGGAATTGTTTACACTTTGCCTACTGAACTGGATACTGTTGTTTCTATATGGTAAGCTGCACTCTGCTGTACAACTCAGTCACGGTCCTGTGCATTGGCTATCCTCTTTTGCTAAGGTTACACGTGTTGGTTTTGTAATCCTGTGGTTACTTCCTCCCAGTTGTTGACCTCCACGTAATGCAGCTAGGGATGGTCAATGACATGCTAATAATTCCAAGTGTATGCAAAATTATGCAAATATAACAAATGTATGCAGCATGAAATTGGACCAGATTTGATCAGATCAGGCCAAGGTGGGATTTGATTGGTCCGTTTTCAAGCTCCACAAATATGCATAGGAAAACGTGCATAATTTCACATCCAGTCAGAATTTTTTGAACCTCCTTGACCATCCCTATATGTAGCTCCTCTCTCCCGAGGAACAAATGGGAGAAAGTGGCTTTTGCCTGTCACATGACCTTAGTTGCTGATGTTTATGTAACTTAAGAATCTTTAACAAATAAGTGATGGTGTCCTTATTAAGATCTACTCTTTCATTGCAAATATTCTGTCGGCAACCTCTTCCAATCTGCTCTTCCTCTACCGTTGCAGTGGCCTCTTTTTCTTCCTACTCCCCGTCCAGCAGCCAAGGGAGGCTGCTTAGGAGCGTTTCCTGGGCAGGTACATCTGGCTCAAAGGAACCCCCATCAAATTGTTTGACCAACTTAACAAGCGCACTTTGCTCACAATTCATCTGTTAGCTGTGTGCTTTGTTGCTACTGGAGAAAATCAATAATGAATCCTAATTATGGCATGGGCTTCTTCTTAGTCTGCATGCAATGACTATCAGAGAACACTGCTTTTGTCAATCTAAACTGCATGCTGGCTGATGTGACTTTGCTGGGATCATCACTCTGCTTCATGGAGGTGCAGTCATGTAGACTGTGATGACGTTCACTAACTTTGTTCCTCAATGAGACCTTGATGGCTAAAGTTCCTGGATTCAAGCTTGCTAAACTGTAGAACAGGGTTGTCCAACTCCAGTCCTTGAGGGCCATACCCATGCCAGTGTTTAGGATGGAACCACACCTTCTATTCAGTTAATTTGAGCTGTGCCAAAAATTTGTGAGGACCTCTGTTCTTGAGGACTGGAGTTGCAGCCCTGGTGTAGAAGAAAAGTTGTTGAGATTCTTGGTGTCTCTTGAAGGGGAAAACAGGTTAAGAGGAGTTGAGGGTGACAGAAGGAAGAAGGTCCACATTAGAAAGTGAGCAATTTGCTCAGATAACAAGCTGTCGGGGTGTGTTTCTCTCACCTTTTCCTTGGCTCAGCCAGTTATTGAATACAATATAGTCCACGTGCAGGGAGCTGCTTGTTCCATATTTTTATGTAGGATAGGATATACTTATTCTACATATTCTGCCAGCTCTGACTTTATTCATTCACTACGGCACAAAATGCGGTCTTGGTGAGGAATTTTGCTTGTAGGTGAGCTTATGGTATATAGATGAATTATACAACAAAGACCATGCCACCTACAAAGTCCTCTCCAGCTAATGTAAATTAAGCCTAGTATTTTGCCAGCTCTTTCTATATTTTTGTCCACTCCCTGTAGATGTGTACAGGTACACTTAATTCATTTACTGCAGGTGACAGGAGTGTAGCCAGACATTTTAAATAGGCTAAACTTTTTGGTTTCTGGATTAAATGAATTGTTGGTACATATAAACGTATCTGTATTTCTTCATCTCATTTTAGCTTAAAGTAAACCGGAGTTTTTTAAATGCAGAAAACTGTTACTTGCCTCAGTAGAGGGAAGCCTTTGGATCCTAAAGAGGCTTCCCTTGTCCTCCTCTGCAGCCCCATTCCAGCGCTTGGACCCCTGAAGAGTGGCCTCCCTATGCAAGCGCACTAGTACTATTCCGCTCTGCTCTGGCGGAAATGGCCAAGCCCGATTGGGTCCGTGCTACTGCGCAGATGGCTTGGCCTGCTCAGTAGCGCGGACTCAATCCTGCACAGCTTTTTCCAAAGAAAGCTAAGCGAGATGGTGCTAGTTCAACGAGCTCTTTTTCGGGGATCCCAGCGCTGGAATGGGGTTGTGGAGGAGGACAACAAAGTCTCTTTGGGAGGCTTCCCCCTCCCAAGATTAGTACCCCCTAGAGGCTTTTCTCGCTACAGGTACACTTTAAGGATACTTGACCAAAGGCAAAGCTACCTAAAGTAAGTAGAGATATGTTCCTGCTGGATCTACATACCCCCTGTGAGTTGTCTGTTCCTCTCCTCATTCCCCTGGTCTGCTTAATCACTCCTTTGAAATTTTTCAACAGGAAGAGGCAGGCTTGCTGCGATGTTTCCTCCAATCATCCTCCCATTCCCCCTGCTTCCCCACCCCATTCACTCCCCATAAGGAGTGTATAAGAGGGGGGAATGGGAGGGTGATTGGAGGGAACATTGTAGCAAGCCGGACTCTTCCTGTCTGACAATTTGACTTTAGCCAAAAAGTCAGAAATTTCAAGGACTGATTACTGGTACTGGGGGAATGAGGAGAGGAACTGACAATGCAGAGGTTTATGGATCCAGCATGAACATACCTCTGTGCTTACCTTAGGTAGGTTTGCCTTGGGTCAGGTGTCCTTTAAGAAGCCACACGAAGCATTTTTTTCTGGAGCATGAAAGGTGTCTAGTTAAATCAACATTTTTACTGAAGCTATAAGATATGCCATGATTGAAGGGAAAGAGGGCAAGAAAGACTGGTGGGGGAAACTAGCCGTAGATTAATTGCAGTTGTCCATTAGCAGGAACTATTGTTGTTATGTTTATGGATGGGAGTCCTGGAACTCAAGCCATGTTAACAAATTTATGAACTAAATTAACTTTTCCTATTTATAATCACTTCTGTGTCTATTTCGTTGATTGTGTGGATTCAGCCTCTCTGTAAATGGCTACAAGTTTTACAGAACCCCCAGTAACAGTCTGCTTACTAGAAGCAGCCATCTTATCCTATCATCATCCTGTAATATGCAGTTCAATTAGAAAGCTTTTATGTCTGAGAAATTAATTTACAGTTGGAGTAATTTAAGCACAGAGGCTCACTAATACAAATCCTGCCTTATATTTTGCTGTTTGAAATTAAAGAAAAAAGCAAAAGCAATCTCCTAGCAGCCTTCAGGGCTTATTGCCTGCTTATTGGATACACAAAGCGACCCTGGACAAAGTAAGGCTATGTATAAACCTCCAACTACTGCCTCCTGCTGGGGTCGAGACTCAATCTCTTGACTGACAGTTTAAGGCTGAGATTTGTACAGACATTTCACTAGCCTAGAGGCTAGAGATGCATCTGTTACAATGGAAGGGAGTACAGCGCACAATGAAACTAATTATGGCAGGCAAGGTGAGTGGAAAAACAATACGCTCGGGTCGCTTGGATGTCAGATCTTTAGGCAATGTCTGGACACCGGATGCGGCATTTCTTGGCCACTTTGCCCTATTTTAATTCAGTGTATGTACCTTTTTTAGGCGCATTTTTTATTTGTTCTTAGACCTTGAGGGAATGGTTTTTGCCTGAAGTTTCACTTTAATATAGTAAAGGGTTGTGGCCTAAAGAGTAGAAGCAGATATCTTCCACCCGTAAGAAACCTCCATGATTAGCAGCCAAAGGTGGACTGAGAGTCCACCTCCTGAGTGGGTGGGAGGGACCAGTGTGGTCACTGCTAGTTGCAAGTAAAGGGCACCGGTGAGATGCTAATTTACCTGACTTGAACGCAGCTTGGAATCGCACTAATCAAAATTAGTTGCAACTTCATTTACCAAGCTGCATGTAATTCTCATTGAATTTTGCATGGAGGTCAGTAAAGTTGGCATCTAGTTGATCATGTCTAATCGAAAGCTACTTAGAGACCCCATAGACTTGAATAGCATGCACCATGCTTGAGTTGGCACACCTTTTCTTGTAGAGAGAGACTCTGTAGCATTATCAGTCTGCAGGAGGCCAACATTAGGTGGGAGCTGATGGATTGTATTCTTAACACCGCTTATAAATAGACCCCACACTTTTTATTGGCCAAGAAGCTATCATAATCAAATGTTTCTCTCTCCTGCTCTCTAGGGCTAAAACAGCACCACATATTCTTGGATGGAGCAAATAGCTTTATGTGCATTGCCATTGCACTGTACATTGCATATACAATGATGAATCAATGGCAACAAACATGCCAGCCAGTGGGGTTGCAAATTAATGTCACAGCCAGGCAGAAGAGAAGGCAAACAGGGGAGTAAAGCAACCCTTTAGCCCTAAATAGACATGACAGCACTGATCTGCAGAATCTATGTGCTCCTTAGGAAGGCCAAACGGGTTTGGGTATGTGTATGTATTCAACAGGATAGCAATACTCCAGCTGCCAGGTCTACCCTTTAGAAAGGTCTCCTAAATTTTCAAAAAGTCCCTGGCGCTAGTATGGTTGAGGTGAGCCAGTAAGAAAGTGCATGGGGAAATTCTGCTGATATTGAGTGCAGCAACCTCTTGAACTGCTAGAAAAGTTGTATTAGTAATATGCCTACACTAGTAGGCCAATTAGAGCACTTAAAGTTGTAGACATTGCTGTGATTGGAGAACTGTGCTTAATGTACTTTCTCGCTGGTTCACCTTATAACCATACTAGCTTCAAGTCCTGTTGGAGCGGACTTCATTTACTTGGATATACCATGATCTGAATACACGAGAACCTTCATGGACAAGCATTATTAGTGTTTCCTAGAGGCTGCACCACACTCTGCATCATGGGGGATTACACTGCTCAGCATGGCATCTGTATCGATTTTAATAATCATAATCATTTTTAATGTTTTCAAATTATGACTGAGGAAACTACCAAGCATCCAAAGGAAAATCAGGTATTATCAAATGGATATTTTCTTTGTATTCTACATGACATTCCTTCACAAATCCAAACCACTTCCTGCAACTCATCTGAGGTAAAAGACATTTTATAAGCAGATAACCCGCATACTCCAAGCATCAAATGGTATCCCCTATTTGAAGGGTCCTTTGCAGATGTGAGTTCTACCAAACATAGTGGACAGCACAAACTCACGGGACATCCTGGTAAATATTAGACATTTCATATAGCTTTATAGCTTTGTTTAGAATAGACTTGGTAATTATTGAAGTAAGCAACTTAAAGTATACCTGAGATCTAGAAAAATTAAAAATTATACATACCTGAGGCTTCCTCCAGCCCTCTTCAGGCTAATCGGACCCTTGCAGTCTTCCCAGGCCGCCTGATTGCCTGCAGTTGGCACAGGTGCAATCTGGCCATGCACTCTCTCCGGTCCTACATTAGTTCTGAGCAGGTGATGGGGCGCGAGGCTGGGCTGTGCATGTGCAGTACACCCCAATTTGCAGTTAACAGGGTATCTAACGAAGGATCCAGGCTGCCGGGAGGACAGTGAGGGACCAATCAGCATGAAGGGGGCTGGAGGAAGTCCAGGTATCATTTTTATTTATTTTTGTTTCTCAGTCTCAGATTTACTTTAAAGGGAACCTGGAGTGAAAGGGATATGGAGGTTGCCATATTTATTTATAAATGGTAATTAATGGCTGTATCCTGCGCCCAAGTCTCCCGGCGGCGATTTCATACGTATGCCAATGGCTAGAAGTACTAGAGGGATAGCATCAGCAGGACAGCCAGGCAATGTGCATTGTTTCAAGAGAAATAAAAACCTCATCCTCCATATCCCTCTCCAAGTGTGCTTTAATTATCCATACATAAAGATGTTTCTTCCTTTACCTCATTTGACCTGAAGAAGTCACTGGCTAGTCGTGAAGCATCAGTTAGAATGCAAGAAGTTTACATGGAGGTGAAATTGCCTTGTTTTCCTTTGGATGATATAACTTGGATAAATGAGACCCTTCACAGGCATATGGAGTCTGTTTTTTTTTCAGCCAACCAATCAATTTACTGCAGGTTTGAAAATGAAGGGAAAGATCAGATTTGCTGCTGCTCTTCCAGGCTTAGTATTTTGGACGTTCTGCTCAGTGACTGCATCTCTGTTTGCAGAGTCCTCTGCTGTCCTGGAAGAGGCTTCCCAGCCTGAAGCAGAAGCAGACGTGACCTCTCCTTCTGGATCCCAGGAACTGGACGACTTTGAGCCTGTTGCCACTGATGACACACCAAGTGAAGACAAAACTGAAAAGAAGTCTGAAGGAATCAGCAGGGTGAGCATGTTCTTATATCTGTGATAATTATAGAGCTAAAGAGGAACTTTCACCCAGGATTGAACCTCATCCCAATCTGTAGCCGATACCCCCTTTCCAATGAGAAAGCTTTGCCATTTCTGTAATAGATCATCAGGAGGGTCTGTGTGGCTGATATTGAGGTGAAATCGCTCCCACAGTGTGATGTCATTCAGGGCCGGATTTGTACTTTTCACCACCCAAGGCCTGCTATTGACAGCTGCCACCGGGCCAACAGTATCCTAAACTTTACCCCCAACATGGCAGGGATTGTAGGCTCCTCTGAGGACAGTTAGGAAGTGATGGCAGGGATTACATTATAAACAGGGATTAGATTGTAGCTCCTTGGCGAGTGGCACTTTCGCTGAGTGACATGCGACTCAGATCACAAAGTGCCCATTCGATGCCCCTTTGTCCCCTGAGTGCCAGATCCGGCTGTTGGTAGCCACCCACTGCTATTTGCGAAGTCTGTGTAGTTGGACGAAGATTCAGCAGGCTAACTGCTACTACCAGCCTTCTGCCCCTGGCTTTCCTGGTGCCCTAGGCCATGGCCTTTGTGGCCTTGCCTGAAATCCGGTCATGATGTCATGCCTACGGCAGGTTCCAGTCTATGTCCCTTCTTGCAATAATGGCTCTTTCCCAACTGACAAGCAAGCAGTATCGTGTGTGTGTGTGTGTGTGTATATTAGAGAGATAGATAGATCTCTATCGTTCTGGCATACTTTGTATAACTCCTTTATTTTTAACTTTTGTTTGGGCCACTTGTTCTTTATTTGCACCTTATTGGGTTGCACATTGACAATGAACTACTTTAACATTCCCATAACTGGCATTAACCAGCCTCTTTCAAAGTTGTAACATTCTGTAACTTTAAACTAAAAGGCCTTTCTCTTTTGTCCTCTGTGCACAGTCGTCTTCCACCTCCAGTCAAGATGCCACAACCCTACAGCTAGAAGACCTAGAGCTTGGTGGGATACCCATTGAAGGGCCAGCCCGGGAACCTCCCTTCCAGCCCACACAGACTCTGAGCAAATCCAGCTCTTCCCCTGAACTCCAAACGTTACAGGAGCTACCCAAAGAACCAGATGCTAAGGAAGGTGCCAGTCCTCCTAGAGCAGAGGCCCAGCCTACACCACAAACCTCCAGCACAGAGCTTACCAATACCCCTAGCAAAGCAGAAGACGACCTTTCCAACTTAGGGGCATGTGCAAGTGCTGACCCAGGGCCTTCGTCACAACCTCAGCCATCTACAAGCGGACACCGCCCCAGAGGCCATACTATATCTGAATCTGAACCTTCACGGAGGGGCAAGAGGTTCAACATTGATGCCTTCAAGAACACCACAAAGGCCACCAAAGCTGACAAAGTGCCTGGAATAGACCCAAGGTACAGTTTAGGTCTTCCCAATTTCTCTGTGAATCTGACTTCCTCCTTCTCTAAACACTCAGGTTTATGTCCAGAAGTCATTTAAACCAATAAGTTGAAATCTGATTTCAGTCCTCCGTTGTCAACTGGTTTCCTCTGATATCAGATAAAAACAAAGTAATCGGATAAAAACACAGAAAGTTGATGTAAGAAGTGATGAACCTCACCAGTAAAGTAGCATAAGTGAATGATTGCACTTCAAGCCTCCAATTTGTAATGTGAAAGGACACCCAAGGTTAGAGGGATATGTGGAGGCTGCCATATTTGTTTTCTTGTAAACAATACCAGTTGCCTGACAGTCCTGTTGATCTTCCAGCACACGTAGTGTCTGAGTCAAAACCCTGGAATAAGCATATGGCTAACGCAGTGAAATCAGAATCAGCTGAGTCAGAGTACCTGATCTGCATATTCTTGTTCAGGGTCTGTGGCTAAAAGTATTAGACACAGGAGCAGGAGGACTGCCATGCAACTGGTATTGTTTAAAAGGAAATCACTATGGCAGCCTCCATATCACTCATTTCGAGTTCCCTTTAATGGTGAAGATGAAGAATAGAAATAAAATGGAAGATTAGCTGAAGCCATACGTTGCGCCTCATGCCTATTTAGTGACAGTTGCTTCTACATATGTGCAGTGGTGCCAGGCTTAGAAAAAACATCCCATACTGAACAGTGCTATAATGCTGGCAATACACGGTATGTTTGTACTGCTCGATTGAGCCATTTAGATGGTTCGATTGATAAATTCCGACATGTCCGATCACCCACCCGATTGATTCTGCGCTCGATACCGCATGGGGGGGGGGGGGGGGGGGACAATAGAAAAAGATTAGGACAACGAGCAGAAGATAAGAGAATCGCCCGCGGGGTCGATTGGGGAAACGATCGGGCAGCATAATCTAGCCACGGAAACGCACAGTGTATTCCCAGCATTACACAACTGCTAATGAAGCTAAGAATGACGGTTAAAAAAATGCCCTCACTTATACTCCCAAACATCAAGCAACCCACCTATACAACATGGGCAAAACACAGGAAGCCATATACATATCACCTTCTATAATGGTCAGGGGTTCATCTCAGTATGTTGCTCACAAAATGGCAGCAAGGAGCCTAGGTGTATAGATGCCAATTAGTGGTATTGGTCTGAGAATGATTATTTAGGACTGAAATCTGCTGTGCTTTACAGAGTGTATATTCATGTCACTGACTGCACCTCAGCAGAGTTCACAATCCAGTCCCCACCATAGTCCTAGTCTAATCCCGCTACTATAGTCTAGAGTCCGTTTTGGAAGCTGGGTAGGAAACCGGAGTGGCTAAAGTTAACCTTATGTAAACACAGGGAGAACATACAAACTACATATAGAATGCTATTATGGACGAGATTTGAACGTGGGCCCCTAGCGCTGCAAAGTGAGAGGGCCATTTGTGACGCCAAGCTGCCTAGAGAGAAAGGGTTTGAGCAATACAGTATTAAGATTTTGTAGCTGACTTTTTTTTGAAGGGGTTTTTGTTTTTTTGGTGTATGAGCTACCTTATTGTGACTTATGTCTCTTTCTTTAAGTTTTGTGTTTTTACAGCTTTACCACTCTCCTTTCTTTGGTGATGAGTCAAACAAACCCATACTGGTCCCAAACACCCAGGTGATTATTACCAATAACCAATTGTTGGTGTGGCCTGATAGTACTTGTCTGCTGGATGATGCTTTATCTGAGATGTAGTTGTATAACTTGCTTTTGATTCACGCCGGGATTTCACACCAATTTATACCAGGGCTGTGGAGTCGAAACAAAAATCATCCGACTCCTCAGTTTATGAAACTACCGACTCCTTAGGGCTGCGGATTTGGCGCAAAAATACTTCGACTCCCGACTCCTCCGTTTATGAAACCTCCGAATCCGGGTACCCAAAATTACTCCGACTCCAACTCTGACTCCACAGCCCTGATTTATACACTGTTCAGCTTGTGATACATCAAGCGTCCACTGTCTAGAGAGGTCTTTGACATGCGTTTCTGGAATATGGAAATATTACATCACCACCAGATTCTCCGGTAAGGTGTTTAAAGCAATTCTGAAGCAAAAATAGATAATTGTATATGTAGTACAGAAAACAAATAGAACATTAGTAGCAAAGAAAAAAAAGTCTCGGGTTGTTTTCCAGTATGTGAAGTTAAAACACTTGCGTTCTCTATGCAAAAGAGCTTCTCTGAGCTATTGGACCAACTTGGTTGAACTCGGTCCTGTTTTCTGACTAACCAAAAACTATGTATCTGTGCGCTCACTCAATGGAATTAAAAAAATAGTGAATTCCAATTATGATGATAATAGACTAGAGTCCAACAAACTCAGTCCATTTACTTAATTACGTGTCCATGGATCGCAGCACCAATCATCAAGCATATGATGTACGTTCCAAATTTCTCCCAAAATAGTGCGCTCACATATGCAATAGAATCTTCTTGCAGTGATGTCACTCAAAAAAATAAAAATAAAAACCATAACGTGATACTGTATTATAGCATTGCCTCTTCCTATAATACCCAGTGCTGCAAATGATATCCGTATGTGCATCCACCTGAAAAACAGTCTCACAGGTCCTCATCATGTGATATAGCTGCCAAGCCACAGGCAGCAATAAAGCACCTTCAATTTCTGGAACATGTACACTCTCCCTAGTGCATGCAGGTATCCCACAAGATCACACATGGATTCTCACCTTATACTTTGCCGACCAGATTATAACACAGCAAATGCACTTAGTACATCCCGGCAGGTGTCACCAGCTTAGCCTCAGCAAATGGATCACCACAGGAGCAACAATTTCACATCAACCTAGTAACTGAAGGACTCCACATAGCGTAAAACCGTACAATTTATTACAATTTATAAAATCTAGTGCACTCACACGTTCCAAGTAAAATCAAGCATATCACAACATAAGCTCCTCCACGCCAACTCTCTCCGCCCTACGCGTTTCGTGCATGCGCAATCATCAGGGGCTGAAGGTGTCTGGTCAGTTGGCGTTTTAATTCTCATCTATCCCCACTATTCCGTCCAATAGCAGAAATGCCCTTATCCAAAATGGCCGTCTGTTTCCTTCCGCCCTTATCCAGCCGGCGCATCCTCCTATAGTAAGAGGCAATGCAATAATAAAGTATCACGCTATGGTTTTATTTTTTAAATTTTTTGAGTGACATCGCTGCAAGAAGAATCTATTGCATATGTGAGCGCAGTATCTTGGAGAAATCTGTTTTCTGAATAGCTTAAACTGCCAAGAAACAGTGAGAGACAGCTTGAAATAAGGTTTTACTGCAGGAAAATTCAAAGGGTCATTAGCTCTGCTCTGTTTTACAGCTTAAAATACAGTGTGGCTACTAAACTGCAAATACGATCGAATGATGCAATGTTATAATTAAAGCTTTATATCACATAAAAATTGCTCTTTGCTACTAATGTTGTATTAATTATTATACTACACATATAAATTTCTCATTTTATTTTCACTTCAGTGTCACAGAATTCTAGCACAGTACTGTCTCTGACTAATAAAGGGATCTCCCTACTCTCCAAAACTACTTCATATTAACCTTTGGGTGCCATGAACTTTCGTGATCAGGTGACTGTCCTGCGTCTGTTCACATGCCTCTCTCAGGCCTTGCCATCCTCTTCTATGGACTACATAGAATAGAGGAAGAGGATGTCGCAGACTGCAGATGTGCAAACAAAAGATGTAAGGGGAGCTTAGTAGACCTTGCTTGTTTTTTGTTGTTGTTGTTGTTGTTGTTGTTTTTTTCTCTTTGCTAGAGAGTTCAGGTATACTTTTGTGGGCCTTGCAAACCAGTAATTTTAATAATTTAAAAATAATCAGCGACAAGAGTGTGTGATTGCACACCAAAAACATATAAGAATAATAAATACAAATAGGATATGTTGCAAAAATAAAAGCACTGCTTTCATTGCTCAGAATGAGCTAATCTATTATAAACATACTGTGCTGATTTACAACACCCCTTTCCCAGGTGTTTTGAATGGGCACAGTATGTTTTATAATTGATTAGCTTATTTTGAGCAATTAAAGCAGTGCATTTTTTTGCAACATATCCTATTTGTATTGATTGATTTTTGTATAATTTGTATGAATTTTATACTCTCTGTTTACATTGCAGACGTTTGATAGAACGATGAAGTTGCTTGATCACATCCCATGTTACGACACCCACAAGATTGGAGTACTGTATGTTGGAGAAGGACAGGTAAGTGCCCTGGTGAGGTAGGAATTTCTAGTGAAGGCTCTTCAGCCCTGTACACGCCCCAGCAAGGACTCAATCTGGTGGGTTTGCAGGGCTGAGGCTGTGTAGGTGTGATGCTGGCATGTTCTGTGTGTGCGTGTGGAAAGGGGGGGTTGACTTCACTCGATGGGCAGAGTAAGTGGGGAGATCAATGCTCTCAGCGGTTGCTCAGCTAAAGTGATCCGCTGCGACAAGCGATCAAGAGGGGTCGCTGGATTCGGTCAGACGCAGTCATTATCGGCTGCCTCAGCCGAGTTTCATCTGGTGTGTGTATTGAGGTTCAGCCTCCATCTGCAGGATTATATTGCAGCTGTCCTATGATTGGGCCGCCTACCTTTACACAGGCTGGTTTAGATAAGAATCCATTTATAAAATTCCTTTAGGAGTGTGATATGTATCTATTGGTACTTATAGCAAAAATTGTCAGGCATGCCATTATTTAGTGCTGCTTAACATTAATGGTGAATTCAAATCCACCCTCTGTATACATCAATCAAACTTGGGGGGAAAAAAGTGGTACACGTGAAGTAGTTTCCCATCAGATCAGTGGGTCGAATCGATCATTTTTGACATGTCTGCTCTGGATTAAGAACCGTGAAAGTGTAACTGTCGGGCATAAAATCAATTCTTTATTTTTATCTGGTAAACCAGTAATAAGGATGCTAACCAGGCAATCCAAAAGTTAAAAATCTCTTTAAATGAACATTCCCCATTTTACCTGAATCTTATTTGGTACATTGCCTTACACAGGAAGTTGCAGGAAATGCTGGGTTGTCTTTTAAAATGGAGAATCCTTAGTAGCATTCTCTTCTTTCTTTCTTTTTTTTTTTTTTTTTTTCTATAGAAAAAATCACTAAAACCAAAACATGGACAGTGCAATACATATGTAAGTAAAGCAAGTATTTATCTACTTATATATGTGTTGTTGTTTTTTCTGAGTTAGTATGGCTGACCGCTCCTCTTTAAAAGGAAATGTCAGTTTCCATATCCTTCTCACCTCGGGTTCCCTTTATAGAGACCTTTTACGACCTATGGTATAATATATTATTCAGGACTTAAAAGTTTTATTTTAACCTCCCTGGCGGCATGATTACGTCCAAATTTTATTGTTTAAAAGCAGTGTAATTTTTTCACAAGCTTTTAGACCCTAAAAATCATGCTGTTAGATAGATCTGCGGCACCCCTGCACATTACACACCTTCCATGGATCCAACTCGGGATTACCACTCTGAGCTACAGATTTCTATCCTGAGCCTGACTCGGGGTTACTGCCTAGGAGTTTAATAATGCTGGTTTATGCTCACTTAGGCTGCTTTCACATTAAGACGTTACAGGCGCACGTTAGTGCAGCCTGTAACGCAGCCCCACCGCACAGTAATGAAAAATCAATGGGCTGTTCACAGTGCCCATGTTGCGTTCCATTGTAACGCAGCACATCCGTCGAGAGTGCTGCATGCTGTGCGTTATGCGCGGCTAAGCCGCGATAGACTGCTTGCACATGCTCAGTAGTGTTGGGGAGGAGTGGAGAGCGGCAAGGCACATGGCTAATTAATATTCACTGCCTGGTGTGACGTGCAGTGTTTACTTCCTGGAGCGGCCGCTCTGTGCGGCAATTGGCCGGGCGGGACCACGTGATGCTGCATGCGTCCAAGAGTACGCATCACGGACAACAGAGTGAGCTGCACAACGCGGCTCGCTCTGACGTCCACATCAGAGAGCACCAGGCGTTGCGTTAGGGGCACGTTATGTGCCCTATAACGTCCCCTAAACGCAACGTCCTGGTGTGTAAGTAGCCTTAAAGGACAACTGAAGGGATAGGGTTATGGAGGCTGACACACTTATTTCCGTTTAAGAAATACCAGTTGCCTGGCCATCCTGCAGATCCTCTGCCTCTAATACTTTAAGCCATAGACCCTGAACAAGCATGCAGCAGATCAGGTGTTTCTGACATTGTCAGATCTGACAAGATTAGCTGCATGCTTGTTTCTGGTCTGTTATGGTATTGTTTAATCGGAAATAAATAAGGCAGCCTCCATATTCTCCTTTCTTCAGTTGTCCTTTAAGATCACACAACAAACATTCCACAGTGACGCTCCTTGCCAGCGATAACTGTTGCTATGTGTAAATAAAAAAATTCAGAAAGTTAATCAGAGAGGGGAAAGATTTTACAATGGGCAAACATTGACACATTTAATAAATGAAGATTGTAAAATAATATGCTATTTTATTCATTAAAGAGACACAAGCGAAAAAAGATATAATTAATTGGTTGTGAAGTACCGATAATTACTACAACATTAGTAGCAAAGAAAATATTCTCATATTTTTATTTTCAGTTATATAGTGTTTTTTATAATATTGCATCATTCTCTAATATTTGCAGTCTACACACTACACATCCATTCTAAATTATTTTACAGAGCAGTCTGAACTTTTGAACCCTTCTCTGCCCAGAAAAGGAAACTTTGACAGACACTTCAGATAACAGGCTTTAGAACACAGAGCTCTCTGCGACTTTGAAAGTCGTGGAGCTCAATGGCAATTTGCACAGATAACTGGAGCTTTTTAACTCTTCCTGTACTGGAAACATTACTTATGTCTCTGCTCCTAATGTTTTATTTCTTAGCCGTACTACACATACAAATCATTATCATTTTTTTTCACTTCAGTGTCTCTTTAAAGCAAACCTGTGATTGGGGGGGAGAGAGGAAAGAAAAATTAGATGCTTTACCTCAGTAGAGGAAGGCTTCTCTGATCCTCCTCCACCCCACCACTGCTCCACCCCACCACTGCTCGCTGGGAACCTCTGCTTCTTCAGGGCTGCACTCCTGTTTGTGTACGGCCAGTATTCCCTGCGCAGTAGCATATAGACGGTGAGTTGGACTTGTGCTTGCGCCGTGCTACTGCGGTCGTACATGGACAGGAGCACAGCCACGAGAACAGTCAAGGCTTGTCAAATATGTTCAAAGGCTCTCAATACTGGGACAGCACGGATGAAGAGGATGGGAAAAGCTACAGGGTTATTCAGGGGCTTACCATGTACCCTTTTTTTTTTTTTTGCTTCATGTACCTTTTAAGTCACATTCAGTAAAGTACCTTATTAACCCCCTTGGTGGTCTGATTCTTTCTCTATTTTATGGTCTTAAAGTGGTGCAGTTTTTTTGCAGGCTTTTAGACCCTAAAACCAGGAAAAAATAACACAGCAGAGAGATCTGTAGCAGCCCCATCACTTGCCTCCCTGGGATCCAGCACTGCAGTTCTCCCTCCGTCCTCCGGGTGGCGCTGTAACCCTGTAGTGAGATTGCCATCTGTCATCATGACGACAAACCGCAATCTCACCCGAGGGATGCAGAAACTCTGAGGACAGGAAGGAGAATGGCTACCGGCGTCTGGATCCCTGGGGAAGGCGAGTGAAAACGCTGGCTGTGCGCTATGCTCTGCACAGTTTTGCCAGCGCATACCACGAGTCCTGCACGGGGTTACTGCTCCTGACTTGTTTTTTCCACCCCGAGCTTGACTCGTGATAACCGCCAAGGAGGTTAAAGAGTATACTTTTAAAGTCTTACTTCCAAGTAGCACAGGACACCTTCAAATGTCTTGTAGGCTGCATGCTTCCAAAGGTCAGACAACCTGCACAGTATAAGCCAGGTGGCTTTAATGTTTCAGCTGATCAGTGTATGCTCTCATTTCCAATGATATAGCTGTATGATACTTGCTTTTTGTTTGATAGGTTAACGATGAACAGGCCATCCTGACCAATGAGCACGGCTCCTACAGATACGCAAAGTTCCTGACTGGCTTGGGAAAACTAATTGACTTGACGGAAACTCCGCTTGATAAGATCTTCTTAGGTGGTCTGTCTAATTGTGGGGACGACGGACAGTTCACCTATTGCTGGCATGATGACATTGTGCAAGGTATGTAAAACCTGAACATTACTACTCCTGAGGCTGAGTATCTACACATAAGGGGAAGAAATAAGGAAACGGTGCTCTTTTTATTGTAACGACATCAAATATCTTTGAAATAAAAACACAGTATTAAAGCTCTTTCCAAACATACGCAAAACAAGGGGTGTGCCAGAATGGTACTCTTCCTAAGCCTTTACAGCAGACCTATATGTGAAGGAACCGGTCCCTGAACTCAGAACTTCCTTTCTGGTCTAAATAATAAGCAACTTCATAATAACCTTTACAGAAAAACCTTTCCTTTTTACAGCTTATACAACTCCTTCAGAGATGCTGCAGTGTAGTTACTTCTTGGTTTGCTGGGAGCACAGAAAGGGTGAAACTCCTGATTACTTATTAGCTTTTAACTGCACACAGCTGGAAGCAGACAAATCTGGCGACTTCCCACCCCGTCCCAAAGCACTCACATATTAGGCCCGCACCCCCCCCCCCCCCCAATCAAGCCGCTGTTAGCCGCTCAGTACGGGGCATCCAATCACCTGACTTCCAGTCAGGGGATGTCACTCACACTAGCCCCTCCCTGCTTCCATCGCAGGCGCTCTTGCTGGTGAGCGGGGCGGTGATGTCAGGTGACAGGTCACTGGATGATGTGTGGGAGGCGGGGTCGGGGGTGGAGCCGTTATGCAAATTACGTGATGACGTCATCCAGTGACTTCTAGGACAGCCAATAGCTACTTTCCTTACTGACGAGTTGGCAACACTGGCTGGGAGCTCAAATTTACACTGAGTCATTTCTTGCAGAGAAGGGAGAATTAGACATGCTGTTCTCTATAAATACATGCAGGGTGAATTTCTCTGTGTTCTTCTTCTCTCCTGTGCGAGACTTCAGGTCCGCTTTAAAGCAAACCTGGAGGGTTAAGTTGCTTACCTCAGTATTTGGAAGCCTCTGCATGGTGTAGAGGCTTGCTGAGCAGTAGTGATTGAGTCCTCTGTTCCAGCACAGGGTTGCTCTTCATCTTTAGGCCCCGCTCCAAGCTGTGGTCAAGCGCATCTGACTGGGCATGTGCAAGTAGGTCCATGCATGTCCAGGAGATGAGGCAGCTAGTGTACAGCTTCTTTTCCTCTGTGCACAAGCACTTTATCCTACTGGGTTTACGTTGACCTTACTGTCCTATGCCCAGTCTATGATCAGGTGCACAGGTCGGTGCTGTCCCATAGAAAAGCATGGGTTTATTCTGCACATATAATATTCCATTGTCTCCACACTGTGCTCGTTGTCTGATCACTTCCCAGAGCTGAAGAGGCCCATTTTCCCACTATGAAAAATCCTGTCACTCCAAGATTGAAGCAGATGCCACGCAGATGCCTCTGTTCATGAACATAGTTATTTGGGTTGAAGAGACACATGTCCATAGAGTTCAACCAGAAAAGTTTCCAACAATGCATCAGACACAATCTGCCAGCGAGTATCGGAAGTCTAATCTCATGAACAGCACCCTGGCGGCTGCAAAATAAGGATTTCTACTATAAAACTGATTTGAAGAGGATTTTTTGCACTGTGCCGATTTCTGATGAGTTTCTTTTCTTCTTAGTCATTTTCCAGGTCACTACCTTGATGCCAAACGTGGCGATCGACCCGGCCCGCTGCAACAAGAAGAGACATGTGGGCAACAACTTTGTGAACATTGTGTACAACGATTCTGGGGAGCCCTATAAGCTGGGCACTATAAAGGTGGGCAGATTAGTTTACAGTTCTTAAATGATGAATGTACTTTAGAATTGCTCTACCCAAAAAGCAATAAAAAGGGCCACTGACCAACGAGACCGAAGTACAAGCAGATAAATGAAGATAATGATAATCCTAACATTTGTAGAGCACTTTTCTCCTGTCGGACTCAAGGCGCTCGTGCTGCAGCCACTGAGACGCGCTCAAGAGGCCACCCTGCAGTGTTAGGGACTCTTGCCTTGAACTCCTTACTTAATAGGTACTGACCCTAGCCAGGATGCGAACCCTGGTCTGACTTGTACATCAAAAGTAAAGCGGATATTCAGCCTATAATACAAATTTACAGAATCCTCTTTTCCTGTAAAGTTATCATTACCTGTCGTGTCTTTTTGTGAATCAGTCCCGGGGTCCGACTTCCAGCTGAAAACCACATACAGTGGTGTGAAAAACTATTTGCCCCCTTCCTGATTTCTTATTCTTTTGCATGTTTGTCACACTTAAATGTTTCTGCTCATCAAAAACCATTAAATATTAGTCAAAGATAACATAATTGAACACAAAATGCAGTTTTAAATGATGGTTTTTATTATTTAGTGAGAAAAAAAACCCTCCAAATCTACATGGCCCTGTGTGAAAAAGAAATTGCCCCCCTTGTTAAAAAATAACTTAACTGTGGTTTATCACACCTAAGTTCAATTTCTGTAGTCACCCCCAGGCCTGATTACTGACACACCTGTTTCAATCAAGAAATCACTTAAATAGGAGCTATCTGACACAGAGAAGTAGACCAAAATCACCTCAAAAGCTAGACATCATGCCAAGATCCAAAGAAATTCAGGAACAAATGAGAACAAAAGTACTGTAATTGAGACCACAAAAGACCCCAGGACAACATCTAAAGAACTGCAGGCCTCACTTGCCTCAATTAAGGTCAGTGTTCACGACTCCACCATAAGAAAGAGACTGGGCAAAAACGGCCTGCATGGCAGATATCCAAGGTGCAAACCACTTTTAAGCAAAAAGAACATCAAGGCTCGTCTCAATTTTGCTAAAAAACATCTCAATGATTGCCAAGACTTTTGGGAAAATACCTTATGGACCTAAATAAAACACCTCACATAGCGTAATACTGTTTAGGCATCAGGTTACAATGTTCTATATTCCCCGTGCACGTGATACAGGTGTTTGCACACAGTGCCCACCACCTTGATATTCACAAAAGGCTCACCAGATGCTATCCACCAACTTACAGGTGGTAATCTCGCTTTTCCATATGTATATCACTCAGGAACATCAGTGATCACATCCACTTTCCATTAAAATTGGCCTTTAATAAAACATATAAAAAAACTCATCGCGCAATACAACTGTGCAAATTAGCAACACACTGCGCCTCTCGCGCACTCCTGCCACTTACAAGATCCCAGTAGGATGGTTAGCATGTCATATCGGCAAGTCCCTCAGGCTCTAGCGTTGTGTGCTCTGCAATACCGTTCGCGGCGTCCCGCTCCGTCGAGCAGGACGCCGCGAACGGTATTGCAGAGCACACAACGCTAGAGCCTGAGGGACTTGCCGATATGACATGCTAACCATCCTACTGGGATCTTGTAAGTGGCAGGAGTGCGCGAGAGGCGCAGTGTGTTGCTAATTTGCACAGTTGTATTGCGCGATGAGTTTTTTTATATGTTTTATTAAAGGCCAATTTTAATGGAAAGTGGATGTGATCACTGATGTTTCTGAGTGATATACATATGGAAAAGCGAGATTACCACCTGTAAGTTGGTGGATAGCATCTGGTGAGCCTTTTGTGAATATCAAGGTGGTGGGCACTGTGTGCAAACACCTGTATCACGTGCACGGGGAATATAGAACATTGTAACCTGATGCCTAAACAGTATTACGCTATGTGAGGTGTTTTATTTAGGTTGATTGTGGATGAGAGCGCGGCGGAGTGCAAGGCACCATAAGAACTATTCTATCAACAGGAGATACCGCAGCGCACCGTCTAGGATTTGATTGTGATCATTTAAATATATTAACGTTAAGGAGGTTTAATTTTGCGGACAGCGCAGCATTCATTGTTGTTTGATTACCTTATGGACCGACGAGTCAAAAAGTTGATGTTTTTGGAAGGTGCGTGTCCTGTTACATCTGGCGTAGAAGTAACACAGCATTTCAGCAAAAGAACATCATACCAACAGTAAAATATGGTGGTGGTAGTGTGATGGTCTGGGGTTGTTTTGCTGCTTCAGGACCTGGAAGGCTTGCTGTGATAGATGAAACCATGAATTCTACTGTCTACCAAAAAATCCTGAAGGAGAATGTCCGGCCATCTATTTGTCAACTCAAGCTGAAGAGATCTTGGGTGCTGCAGCAGGACAATGACCCAAAACACACCAGCAAATCCACCTCTGAATGGCTGAAGAAAAACAAAATGAAGACTTTGGAGTGGCCTAGTCAAAGTCCTGACCTGAATCCTATTGAGATGTTGTGGCATGACCTTAAAAAGGCGGTTCATGCTAGAAAACCCTCAAAGCTGAATTACAACAATTTTGCAAAGATGAGTGGGCCAAAATTCCTCCAGAGCGCTGTAAAAGACTTGTTGCAAGTTATCGCAAATGCTTGATTGCAATTATTGCTGCTAAGGGTGGCCCAACCAGTTATTAGGTTCAGGGGGCAATTTATTTTTCACACAGGACCATGTAGGTTTTGAGTTTTTTTTTCCTCACTAAATAATAAAAACCATCATTTAAAACTGCATTTTGTGTTCAATGATGTTATCTTTGACTAATAGTTAACGGTTTTTGATGAGCAGAAACATTTAAGTGTGACAAACATGCAAAAGAATAAGAAATCAGGAAGGGGGCAAATAGTTTTTCACACCACTGTATGTTTCTGTGCTCAAGGGAGCACTGGACTGATTTACAAGACTGGACAGGTAATTATAACTTTTACAGGAGAAGAGGATCCTGTAAATTTAAATTTCCCCAATGTCTAAAGTTTTACTTGGTCCATACCTCTACAGGGGGGCGCTTTGCTAAAGTGGATCCGAGATGAACTTTTACTCATTGCATAATTGTGTTCCTTTCATATTGTTTATAGGGCAATCCTTAAGCCAAATACTTTTTTTGTTTTGTTTTAATACGCAAATTCCCTATAAACTAAACAAGCCTCAGCCCACAGCTCATTTTGTGACTTGGCACTGTAGCAGGGGCTTATGGGAGCTCAGTCTGGGCAGGAGGAGGAGGAGGAGGAGGAGGTTACTAGCCATTGATTTCAGAGGCAGAGGGGAGGAGGAGAGGGGACTGAATTTACACACAGGCAAGCTGATAGCATCTCCAGCCCTCAGCCTGTGACAATGTGACAAACAGAACATGGCTTCCCTCATTGTATCACAGGAATAAATAATCATAAACTTTTGAAGCTGTTTGCAGCTAGATATGCTGTGTAAACTATCTAAACTCTAGATGAGATATATAGACAAGTTACTTGTTATAGTTAGTTTTTCATCTCGGATCCGCTTTAAAGGGGAACTTCAGCCTAAACAAACATACTGTCATTAAGTTACATTAGTTATGTAAATTAGAATAGATAGGTAATATAATTTTTTACCCACCCTGTTTTAAAAGAACAGGCAAATGTTTGTGATTCATGGGGGCTGCCATCTTTGTCATGGGGGCTGCCATCTTTTTGGTTGAAAGGAGGTGACAAGGAGCAGAAGACACAGTTCCAACTATCCTG
This sequence comes from Hyperolius riggenbachi, assembly GCF_040937935.1. Lineage (NCBI taxonomy): Eukaryota > Metazoa > Chordata > Amphibia > Anura > Hyperoliidae > Hyperolius > Hyperolius riggenbachi. The sequence goes on along the minus strand of NC_090652.1, from coordinate 92,940,196 downwards.
AGTCCTGATAACCCTTCCCAACTGCACACGCTAGGCTTCAAATGTCAAATTCAAAATGTAAAAAAAAAAAAATTGCACCAAAACAGCAGAACGAGAGTAACAACATCAGCAATCCCATCATGCTTTGCACAGCATCAGGGAAAAAAAGCCCGGGCAGTTTTCTTCTGTGCAGCTAAAAATGAGGCTTGTATAAGAGAAACAAAGTTCTGATGCTGTGAAACTGTTAAAGAAACACCAGGCCTTTTCAGTGCTGCTGAGTCGATTTTTAGTCCGGAGGTTCACTTTAACTTTGCTGAGCCAGTTGTTAATAGCCGCATAGGCCAAAAATCGAGGCGTACAGGTGTCTCACCAAGCATGTTTAAAGATCCGTAATGCTGGAGCTTTAAATAACATCACCCCGAGCACATTGTTCTGCTTAATCCTTCTGAATGCACCTTTACTCCAGTGATTTGTGGCTTTTGGCTTTACAGTGGTGTCAGATTTGCTGTTGGTAAATTTTTTAAAGCTTTGCAAAGTCACTTATGAGTTTAAACTAAGCACATAATCTAAATCATATATCAAGAGAAGGCAGTCCCTGTGCCTGGAAACCAGTTGGACACCATTTGGACCACTAAAAAAAGATTTTACTGGTCCTCTACCAACTGTGAGAGGGGCTAATAGGTGATTTTATGAATACCGGTATACATACTTATAAAAAACAAAGTGGTAGTGGGGAAAGTAAGCTACTTTTACTAGTACTCTTGTACCTAGCAATAGGTACAAGAGTTTTTGAAATCCAGTTTCATCCCGCTTTAAGCAATTACATCCTCTGCCAATAAGAATGAAAGTCCAATCATAACCTTCCTTAAGCGGAACTGAAGAAAGTTGTAGAACAGTTTCATTTTCCTGGGGCTTCAGCAAGCCTCCAACAGCTGTCCTGTTTAGCGCTGGCCCTCCAGGATCCTCCATTCTCCCACCACCAGCTACTTTAGGTTTCGCTGCCGGGCCACTGCGCCTGCGTGCTTCTTACCACACATATCCTTCTTAACGTTGCAGTCTGCAATAGTGCTATTCCAGACGGGAACGCGTAAAAAGGATACGCTTGGCAGGGCTGCGCAGACGCAGTGGCCTCTCGACTTACAAGTTGAGAAACTGAGCGGTGGCGGGGAGTGGAGGATCATGCAGGAGCAGCACGGGACAGGACCGCTGCTGGGGGCTTGCTGAAGCCCCACGTAAATGAAACTGTTCGATTTAAAATTCTCTTCAGTTCCACTTTAAACTGCTCCAGTGACTGTTATTGATTACCTGGAATATCCATGTGGCTGCCAATAAGTTGACAGAACGAAACAAACTTTTTGAGAAAAATGAATACATACACACAGGTACAATATCATTAAGGATGGAGATTCTCACAACAGGCCTGATTCACTAGAAGCCAGTAAATTTGCCGTGCACAGGCAGTGCTGTGGGTGACAGTATGCAGTTACCTGTAGACCCCACTCCATTCTCTCCATGTTGGCCGGTTACACAGCATCTCTTCTAGATGGCATTATTTGATTTCAGAACAGGACGACTGTAACTACATTGTTAACGAATCAGTAAATAGCCGCTTTATTACAAGTGAAATGGCATTAGTTTAGGGACATACATGGCTCTTACCTGTATAGATTAAAGGTCCACTATTGGGAAAAACTGTACAATTTTAAATACATGTAAAAACATAGAAATAAGTACACTTTCTTCAGAGTAAAATGAGCCATAAATTACTTTTTGGTACTTATCCGTTAGCCGGGCGCATCCGGCAGGTGGCGCTAATTACTATTCCCCCTCCAGGCCGACATGGATAGTAGGGAAAGATGTAACTCTGGTGGAGTTTTGTCGCCACCTGCCGGGTGCGCCCGGCTAACGGATAAGTACCTAGTTTTTTCCTGTGTTGCTGTCACTTACAGTAGGTAGTAGAAATCTGACAGGTTTTGTACTAGTCGTTCTCTTCATGGTGGTTTCTCAACATGGCCTTTATTCGGAGTCCCTGAAAAGAATTTATTTAAAGATGTTGGCCAGCCTTCCTGCTTGCTAAACAGTGTTTTGGCAGTTGGATGATGGTGCAAATGGCATGCACGAAGTGCTTTTGAAAATAAAGTAGTTCCTAAGAATCCTCCATGAGGAATTGGTATAGTCCTGTTCTGTCAGATTTTTACCACCTACTGTACTCTGGAAGAAATGCACTTCTTATTTGTATGTGTTTACATGTATTTTTTATTTCATGAGTTTTGCTATAGCGGTCCATTAATATATCAGTATTACATATTGGATCTTAAAGTTTCAGAGGCAAGCAGCTGCGTGATTGACTGTTGGTAGTCTCTGCTCATGCCCTGCTATCCAATAAACTGTGTCAAAAATAAAGCTAGACTATATACACTAGTCAATTATCATTCAATTTTGATTTTGATTGATAGAACAATTGATCCACAATGTTCATCTATAATCGAAAGATTTTTAGCCCTTAATCTCTGTGGTGGTAACCCCGGGTCAGGCTCAGAGTAAAAGAAAAAAGTTGCAGAGAGCAGTAATCCTGGAGAAGTGAGTCTGTGCAGGGGCTGCTGGAGATCTCTCTGCAGTATGTCTTTTTCCTGGTTTTAGGAGCAAAACGCACATGAAAAAATTGTACCGCTTTTAGACCCTAAAATCAGGAAAGAATACCGCCAGGAAGGTTAACACATTTTTGATCAGACATTTTGTATTATCGAATGTCTAACTAGGCAATAAAAATTGTACAGTGGTGGCTACCTTAACATAGACTAGCGGTAGAATAACCTTTTCTTTCCTACAGATCACAGCTAATCCTGCGGTTTCCCCTGATCCTGTGTAACCACTAGGGATGGTCAATGAGATGCAAATAATTCAGAGGTGATACAGGATTATGTAAATCCTGTATGCAAATAAAGAATGGGCCAATCGAATCCAATCAAGGTGGCTACATAAATTTGCATACAGACTTTGCATAATCCTGCATCACCTCTGAATAAATTGCAACTCGTTAACCGTCCCAATTAACCACAAGTAAAGGCTCATACACACATCAGACCATAGTCTTTGGAAAATGAAAGATCACAGACCAATTTTACCCCCTTCCATGTAGTATGATAGCCATACCTACAGTCTATTCTATGGAGCTGAACTCACCATCAGATAGAAATCTTTGCAAGATGCTGCACACACAGATGCTGTACAGACACAAAAGATCAGTATCTGCAAAAGATCTGTTCCTGCAAAATGCATTCATAGTCTATGATATCTGCAGATTCTCATACACACCTTGTTTAACAGACATTCATCTGCAGATCAGATCCACCAGGATGGATTTTCAGATCTGCAGATTTTCAGATCTGCAGATTTTCAGATCTGCAGATTTTCAGATCTGCAGATTTTCAGATCTGCAGATTTTCAGATCTGCAGATTTTCAGATCTGCAGATTTTCAGATCTGCAGATTTTCAGATCTGCAGATTGTCTGATCTGCAGATTTTCAGATCTGCAGATTGTCTGATCTGCAGATGAATGTCAGTTAACCTCCTTGCCGGTTATCCCGAGCTCAGCTCGGGGTAACCTGCGTAAGAGGATTTCTCAGGCCCCGCTGGGCTGATTTTTCACAATTTTTTTCCTGCACGCAGCTAGAAATTTGCTAGCTGCGTGCAGTTTCCGATCGCCGCCGATTTGCCACTACCCGCCCCCCTCCCTCCAGACCCCTTGCGCAGCCTCGCCAATCAGTGCCAGGCAGCGCTGAGGGGTGGATCGGGATTCCCTCTGACGTCCCGACGTCTGTGACGTCATCCCGCCCGCTCGCCACGGCGACCGGGGAAGCCCAGCAGGAAATCCCGTTCTGAACGGGATTTCCTGCTTACTCTGATCGCCTACGGCGATCAGAGTGGATAGGGAGATGCCGCTTGTCAGCGGCTATCTAGCGAGCCCTCGGCTCGCTATATGATTTAATTTTTTTTTTTTTAAAGTGCTGCGCTTCCCCCTTGCCGCCAGAATTGTAACGGCAAGGGGGTTAAACAAGGTGTGTATGATCTGCATATCTCATAGACTATGGCCTCAATTCACTAAACTTATCTCCTGTCTTTAACTCTTCTAGAGTTGTTACCATGGTGATAAGGCATGCAGTATTCAGGAAACATTTTTACCTCAGGCAAACCTAAAGTTAACTCTTCTGTCTTTAAGTTAACTCTCCAATCCTTAAAATAACTCCAGAGTTAAAGACAGGCTGTTAATTAACTGTGTGAAAATAACTACAGAGGGGGTAAATTAACTACAGAGGAGGTAACGTAAGGAATGAAGAGATAACGCTCTCACTGTGTGAGGTAAGTTTTCTCTTGCCTTATTATCTCCAGCATGATCTTAGTGAATTGAGGCCATAATATGAATGCGATTTGCAGGAACGGATCTTTGGCAGGAACAGATCTTTTGCAGATACTGATCTTTTGTGTCTGTACAGCATCTGTGTGTGCAGCATCTTGCAAAGATTTTTTTCTGATGGGGAGTTCAGCTCCATAGAAAAAACTGAAGGTATGGTTCTCATACTACATGGAGGGTGGTAAGATTGGTCTGTGATCTTTCATTTTCCAAAGACTATAGTCTGATGTGTGTATGCACCCTTAGTCTCTATAGGTTCCTAAAGTAGCTGGAGAAAGAATGTTGACAGCTTGAACAGATCTAAAAGAATTCTGAGGAGTATAATATGTGGTCCTCTTTCACCAGGGTCAGTTCAACTTTGTAGATGTGAACATTGAGCCCCTGAACTACGAGGTCAACGTGGTGACCCTGCAGTGCAAGAAAGGTGAGGACTTGTCCTGCGCACCCTGATTGTGTATAGCAGTGTTTCTCCACAGTATTATAGAATGTACACCTTTTATTAACCTCCTTAGCATTTTATTTACGCAGGATTTTTGTACCAAAAGAGGTATACTTTTTTTTTTTTTTTTTTTTTTCCCGTTTAGAGGACCTGTAGCTTTTTTAAAAATGTCCTCCGGGGTACTTGCTTCGGGAGGGGGAAGCCTCTGGATCCCATAGATCCTCGTCCTCATACGTCCTACGGTTTCAGTGCTTTCGGTCCCTGAATGGCGACCATGTAAATATTTACCTTCTCTTGCTCCAGCGCAGGTGCAGTATCGGCTCGGTGTCAGGCAGAAATAGCTGTTCCCGATCTGGTCCGCTCTACTGCGCAGGCGCAATTCGCAGAGCCGGTACTGCACCTGCGCTGGAGCCTGAGAAGGTAAATATTGCAGGAACCTGCACCACAGCCAACTTTCCTTGTCTGCTGTGGTTTCGGGGGCCCAGCGCTGCCACTGTGGGATGCAGGACGGGGGAAGCCTCGATAGGATCCAGAGGCTTCCTCCTCCCAAGGTAAATACCCCCAGGGGGATGTTTTTGAAGTTACAGGTTCTCTTTAAGCATTTCTTTATATTGTAAGCATTTTTGCAAACCACCAAGGTTGCAACGAACACTGAACAATGGAGAATGCCGCTGGGGATTGCTGAGAAGACGTCGGGAATGCGCTCGCAAGAAAGCTGCGAGGTGACAGGTATCCCGCATGCCAGCGACTCCACAGGACTTGTAATTAGTGCTGCTCAGATACCACTTTTCACTATCAGGATCTACTTCAGATCCGGATACCCAAAAATCCGATCCGGGTCGGATATCAGAGTTTAAAATTTTCCAATCCGAATCGGATATCCGACCTCAGTATCCGGCCGGATTCAGATATCCGGATAGAAAACCGGAAGTGACCTGAAAATGGCTTAAAATGCTTCCAGAAGTCTCTTAAAGAGAATCTGTATTGTTAAAATCGCACAAAAGTAAACATACCAGTGCGTTAGGGGACATCTCCTATTACCCTCTGTCACAATTTCGCTGCTCCCCGCCGCATTAAAAGTGGTTAAAAACCGTTTTAAAAAGTTTGTTTATAAACAAACAAAATGGCCACCAAAACAGGAAGTAGGTTGATGTACAGTATGTCCACACATAGAAAATACATCCATACACAAGCAGGCTGTATACAGCCTTCCTTTTTAATCTCAAGAGATCATTTGTGTGTTTCTTTCCCCCTGCAGCTATCTTCCACTGAAGTGTCAGGCTGTTTCTTCCTGCAGAATGCAGACAACTCTGCCTGTATGTAATTCCTCAGTATGTGAAAGCCCAGCCAGCTCAGAGGAGGATTTATCCAGCTTGTAAAAGATAATAGAGCAGAGAGAAGCTGCACTAATCTAAATAACACACAGGCAGTGTGCAGAGAGGGGCCTGGAGGGAGGAGATGCATCACAGAACCACAACACTGAAGAACTTGGCAGCCTTCCAGACACAGGCCGACAAGTCTGACAGGAGAGAGATAAGTTGATTTATTACAGAGATGGTGATAGTAGAACGTGCTGCAGTAAGCCAGGACACATTAGAATAGATTTTGGAACTTGTAGGATGGAAGAAAACCGGATGAAATTTTTGTTACGGAGTCTCTTTAAAATTGCAAAAAAAAAACCTTCCGGTGGTCTCTCTCTCTCTCTCTCTCTCTCTCTCTCTCTCTCTCCTTTCCTGTCCATGAGACCCCTTCCTTTAACAAAATTAGCATTGGCCATGCTACTGGGATCCAACCCCATACTCCCCCCCCCCCCCCCCCCCCCTCCCTCTTATTCAGGGATGATAATCCTTACTTATTCCCTGTCCACCAGTTGTAGTCATTTCTTTAATAAGGAGGCATATTATTCTTGCTTTTTTTATTGGTCAGCTAAGTCATATGAGTCATTTTTTTTCTCAATGGACCCATTGAAAAAAAGGGTATTCTATTGTGAAAAAGACACGGACAAAGACGCAGAACATTTATATTGCGTTTTTCTCCTGGCGGACATACATGCTGGCAAATCTCATCTTTTACCCTTTCCCTACTACCATGGGAGTGGTATCTCATGCCTGGACATCTGTCCCTTATTGATCTCATCACTTTGGAGAGTGCCGCACATGCTTTCTCATTCCCAATTTAATCGCATTGTCTGTCCTCCTGTTGTAGAAATGGAAGGCCTGGTTGATGTCACGCAAACCGTGGTTGTGTCCGATAAACAGCTCCCTTTCCTGGCCCGACAGATGGCACTTCACTCCAATGTAAGAGTTTTCTCAATGTATGATGTGTACACTAGCAATAGATAAGTAGCATAAGCGTTTGTTTAACCTACAGTTGGCCTTTTGATTATGATATTCTATATTTTACTGATTTACAAAGTGTGAGTATCAAGTGGCCTTAAAACTCTTTCCTAGCAGAGAAGAGCATGAGTGCAGGGGATAGATAAAAAAATGGGTCAGTAGTTGATGTATTTTAGCTCTGGGACACTTAATAGACTGCCATTGAGCAGACAATAAAACCTTAAATCTACTTTGGAAATGTTTAAACATTAAACCTTGTTTAAAAATGGAATATCAATTTAAAAAAAAATTGTTTCATTTTGTATGTAACTTGGGTTCATTTTAAATACATTAGGCTAAGCGCGGTTATCCCTTGTCTGAGTGAGTTATATGCAGGAGCTGCTGCAGATATCATTTTTAGGGTTTAAAAGCTTGTGAAAAATTGCACGGCTTTTAGACCCTGAATCTGGAAATAATCAACGCCGGAGAGGTTAAAGCAAACCTGTGACAAGGAAGGGGTTACAAAGTGTATAGTCACCTCTGTAGTGAGAAGCCTCCCTGGGGTGGTCAAGAGGCTTCCCCTATCTTCTTTCAGCCCTCTGTTGCTGCCCCTGTTTTAGTCTGTGTACGAGCTTATCCGTTTTGTGTATGCGCGAGTAAGGTCTATACATGGACCACACTCTCACATGTCCACTATGGATAACATCCAGTGCGGCCAACAAAACCTGTTAGATAAGCTATTGTCAAATAGGTTTACAGGGACCCAGCACTGGAACAGTGGGTTCTGAGGAACTGGAAATCCTCTACACTATCCAGAGGCTTCCTACTTCTGAGGTTTTGTTTTTATTCTTTTTGCTTCAGGTTCACTTTTAAAGCGAACCTTAACCCAGGGGAAAAAAGAGCTTCACTTACCTGGTGCTTCCTCAAGCCCCCTGTAGCCGTTCTGCACCCTCACAGCCCCTAGAGTGTCCTCTGGGCCCGCCGCGGGCTAGTTTCTGTTTCGGCAACACCTACTCTTTTTCGCATTTCCTGTTGTCCTATGCAGGCATACTGCACCTGGGCTTGACATCGGTGAAGGCGAAAAAGAGTACGCATGGTCAAGGGCTGACTGTAGGCTGAAAACGAAACTAGCCCGCGGCAGGAACTGTGAGGGTGCAGGATGGCTGCAGGGGCTTGGGGAAGCACCAGGTAAGTGAAACTCTCCCCCCCCCCCCCCCCCTCCCTCTGGGTTAGGGTTCCCTTTAAAATACTAGGTTATTACTGCTGTTTGTATTATGGTAACTGGTCCATCACCAGACCTTTTCCTGTACTTGGTGTTCTCAGAACTTAAGTAGAGGGATATGAAAGGAAACCTGACCTGAGGCAAAACTACCAAAGGTAAGCTCAGAAGTATGTTCATCCTGGATAAGCATACCTCTGTGCATTGTGCGTTTCTCTCCTCACTTAACTCGGGTCTCTTTAATCAGTTCTTAAAAAGTTTGACTTGAGGCTAAAGTAAAATTTTCAGACAGGCAATGGCACAATGTTCCTTCCTATCACCTTTCCATTTCCTCCTCTTAAAGGACAACTGTAGTGGGAGATATATGGAGGCTGCCATATTTATTTCCTTTTAAACGATGTCAGTTGCCTGGCAGCTCTGCTGCTGTATTTGGCTGAAGTCCTGTCTGAATTAGACCAGAAACAAGCATGCAGCTAATCTTGTCAGATCTGACAATGTCAGAAGAAACACCTGATCTCCTGCATTGCTTGTTCAGGGTCTATGGCTAAGGCTGGTTTCACAGTGAGACGTTACAGGCGCACGTTAGAGCAGCCTGTAACGCAGCCCACCGCACAGCAATGAAAAATCAATGGGCTGTTCACAGTGCCCATGTTGCGTTACTCAGTAACGCTGCGCCATAACAGAACGTACTGCATGCAGTACTTTATAGACTGCTTGCACATGCGCTGTAATGTTGGGGAGGAGTGGAGAGCGGCCAGGCACATGGCTAATATTCACTGCACTCAGTGACGTGCAGTGTTTACTTCCTGGAGCGGCCGCTCTGTGCAGCGATTAGCAGGGCGGGACCACGTGATGCCGCATGCGCCCAAGAGTGCGCATCACGGCATCACGGACGCCAGAGTGAGCGGAACAACGCGGCTCACTCTGACGTCCACATTAGAGAGCACCAGGCGTTGCGGTAGGGGCACGTTATGCGACCATAACGTCCCCTAAAACGCAACGTCCTGGTGTGAAACCAGCCTAAAAGTATTAGAGGCAGAGGATCTGCAGGAAAGCCAGGCAACTAGTATTTCTTAAAAGGAAGTAAATATGGCAGCCTCTATATACCTTTCACTACAGTTGTCCTTTAAGAGGAGTGAATGGAGCAGGGAAGAGGAAGGGAAGGGGTAACTCGCATCTGTCAGGTTAACCTCTTCTCTCCCTGCACCACTTGTCACGACTGCAGAACACCGGTAAATATTCAGCAGCATCAACACAATTCACCCTCTTGTTCCTTTTCCACTCTGAAAGATTTGGTAGGTATCACACCTAGGAAAATGTTACAGAAATTAACAGCAATTTTTGTTTTTATGTTCATGTCCTCCAGATGGCAGCACAAGTTTTCCACAGTAGAACCAATCCTACAGACATCTACCCTTCCAAATGGCTTGCTAGGCTGCGCCACATTAAGAAGATTAGACCTAAGGTAGGTTTTCTGTCAACTGTTTCTTAACCAGCTGAGCGGTCTGGACGAGCTCAGCTCGTCCAACACCGCCAGCGGCTGCCGCTCAGGCCCTGCTGGGCCGATTTTAATGAAATAAAAAGCAGCACACGCAGCCGGCACTTTGCCAGCCGCGTGTGCTGCCTGATCGCCGCCGCTCTGCGGCGATTCGCCGCGAGCAGCGGCGAAAGAGGTCCCCCAGCCGCCTGAGCCCAGCGTAGCCGGAACAAAAAGTTCCGGCCAGCGCTAAGGGCTGGATCGGAGGCGGCTGACGTCACGACGTCGGCTGACGTCGATGACGTCACTCCGCTCGTCGCTATGGCGACGATATAAGCAAAACAAGGAAGGCCGCTCATTGCGGCCTTCCTTGTTTATTCTGGGCGCCGGAGGCGATCGGAAGATCGCCTCCGGAGCGCCCTCTAGTGGGCTTTCATGCAGCCAACTTTCAGTTGGCTGCATGAAATAGTTTTTTTTTTATTTAAAAAAAACCCTCCGCAGCCACCCTGGCGATTTAATCAGAACGCCAGGGTGGTTAAAGGACACCTCAATTGAAAGGGCTAATGGACGCTAAGTAAAAAGTAGACCCAGGACTCTATCTGTATTTTAATGCAGCGGTGCTGCTTTTTTGCATTAAAGGACAGCTCCGAGGAGAAAACAAATACTTACCTGGGGCTTCTCCCAGCCCCTGGCAGCCGATATGTCCCGCACTGCAGCTCCAGTGTCCACATGTATCACTTGTGCACAGCACACTGACTGCCTGTCGGTTGGATAGGTCACTTATGCAAAAGGGTCAAAGGGAGGTCCTGGTTGATCCCCCACCTCCCTTGTATGCAATGCTCAGGGGGTGGTGTAACCATTCCCCAACCCTTTGTAACAACTATCCACTACGTATTACGAATAGTATGAAAGGAGAGGTAGCACTGTAAAGTCCCATCTATTGTGTGTGTATAGGTACATAGGAGCTCTCTCTACAAAACATCCCTGACTGCTCGTGGTCAGTGCTGCCATAAACCCAAGTGGAAAACAAAACAAAATAGGGTGCGACAGGTGTGTGTATGATTCAGACACAAGTGATGCACAAGAGATCAGCAGCACTGCCAGGAAACTGGTATTGTTTAAAAGAAGATTAATATGGCAGCCTCCATTATACCTCTCATTTCATGTCTCCTCTAAAGTCAATGGGAAACTTAAAAAAAAACCAAAAAACAACCTATATTTACTGTATATACTCAGGTATAAGTCTAGAAATGTAGGTCTGACTCGCTAAATAAAAGTATAGGGGTCGACTTATACACGAGTCACGGCTAATACTGAGCACACTGAGTAATGTGTGTTCGATTAGTAAGGGACACATTCTTGGTAATGGAAATGCCAAGACAACGCAGGTCTGAAAGTCTGGCTGCAACAATTAAAGGGGAAAAGGGCAGGGGGGAGAGTACTGGGTTGCAGGTATGGGAAGTGAATAATTGCTGCACTTGGGGGGCCTTGAGGAATTATTGGCTGGACTTAAAGGATACCCGAGGTAACATGACATGAGATAGACATGGATATGTACAGTGCCTAGCACACCAATAACTAGGCTGTAATATGACAATGTGGAAAACTTGAAGGGGGCCAAATACTTTTGAAAACCACTGTATATGTGTATACAATTTTTTTTTATTTGGGGGGGGGGGTTATGGATGGGGCTTCTTTTTTTTCTTGTAACCATTTTTTTTCCCCATTTTCACCCAGTCTGTTTTAAAAAGGACTGTCAGGCCCATATGTTAATAATTTTCTCCCAAGTTTTCACCTAGGTGATATTTTCACAACTTGTCAATAAAAACACCAGCAAGTATGAAAATATTCCAAATTTTGATGGTGCTTTTTCACCTACTTTTTGGTACTTTTGGTGTTTTAAAGATAAGATGAAAATGTATCTCCAGGGAGAAAAGTCAGGAGAAAAAGTTAATTAAAAAAAAACACACCGGCTCATATGCAATTATTACTGCAGCAGTAATCAGATTGATATCAATTGTGTAATTATTAGTGTTTCCATTTTAACTTAAGAATTACTGGTCATTTGTAATATTATTTTTAATGCAGTACTGTAGACCAAAGGGGCATCCATGAACCACATTACTGCTATGCACAGTTTTAAAGTGGTCAATAAATTCAAACAAAATGTACCGATCTAGACTTCCACTTTTTTGCTGCTGCTGTTAAGGAGGCAAAATATATTCAGGCCTTCTCCCATTCAAAATATCTATTGTTTATAGGCCGAGACAACCTTACCTATAAGGATATGTGTGCCTTGTCCACAAGGTTGGACGCAAAAACACGAGCATCTGTCTTTCTTAGGGTTATATACCCTTTCCATTAAGCATTAGTGCCTCTGTATAGCTTGCTGTGCTGAACCAGTTACATTCCTTATTTTATTCTTATCTTTTACACTTTATTACTTACCCGGGGCTTCCTCATGCCCTATAAACACGCATGCGCAGTAGACCCGGACTGAAGTGACTGAGCCAGTTACCGGGGCTGAATGGCAGACCGCGCCGATCCCTCTACCCAATGCTTAATGGGTTTGTTTGATCTAAGCTTGTGGGCAATTAAGTCTAATCGGGTGAGTCCTCATCTTCCTTCCATCTTCTGTCGCTTGTGGATTGGAGTAAGTGCAGGAAGTAGGATTCTGCATGTAATTAACCCTTAAATGTAAAAAGATGAAGTA